>NW_019211454.1:35231309-35346829 GCF_002443255.2 Varroa destructor
TATGTATATATCTATATATATATGTCTATATATATATATATATCAGGTGAAAGGAAAACAAAATGTTTTCAACGCATCTTAGATTCGAAGCTGTATCACTTGGACGAATTTCCATAATATCCGTAACTCTTAATTAATTAATTAACGTTAATTTTTGTCTTATAACCTTTTCTATTATTTATCTGGATATTAAGAGAATATACTGTAAGTGATTACTTCCATACTGTCTTCGACCGCTTCGAGCCGAGGACGATTTCCGCTTTAGAAAATACATCTTCACACGAATGAAAAATTCAAACGGTACCATAGTTTTGCCTTTCATAAACTTCTGCTATGTGAGATATATATGAAAAGGGCAAAAAAAAAAACCGTAAAACTAACTAGCATAATACCATTGATAAGGTGTTTGTATTCACTTTCGATTTTGACCGAATGTTCGAACATTTCCTTAGCGGCTTTCGTAGTCATCTTCTCGGTAAGATAACGGCAATCCTTCACCTCACGAATCTGTTTCGTAGACTTGAACTTGATAAAGATTACAATCGGATAGATTTGGCACTTCTTCAAGCGCTCTATGATCACATCTAGGCTTAAGCTCACGTCTAAAAACGCGTGACTCTGCAAAAAAAAATAAAGCAAAATCCATATATAACACAAATGAACACTCAGTCACGAATTAGTTCTGAAAATTAACGTTTTTGCGATATCGGTTATTGTGCAGATTACTAATGATCCGAAAAATTTAATTTTTACAAATACAAATCTGTTTTATACGGTTTTAGAATTAGCGCAGCTATCGAGAATTTCTAGTTATGTGTATTTGATTGAAGTCTCATTATCGCGAACGTATAGTATCAGTAAAGCGTACGGACCCGATGATTTAGTCAAACGCCATTGTTAGGGTCGCCCAGCATAACTATGTTTATAATTTTCCCGCAAGCTAAATAGAAAATGTCCCTACAGCACTCCAGGCAACAGGCTTCTAGAAAGAATATTGGGGCTTGGAATTGGAGCCTCTACAAACAAGTCGCATAGTCCTGATCAATAGTAGTGTCGCATTGGAGCAACGTACTAGAGTCCTGTAATCTTCGTACCTGTTCGCAAATTGCTTTAATGGCACTGATAGTGGTGCATTCGAAATGAGAGCCTCTCCTTTGGAAATCCAGAATTTTGAGCTCGCTAACACCTTTCTCCATAAGGTGCGGTGTTCCGCGCATGGCCTCCGCTAGGCATCGCTGGAACATGTCTGGGTAGTCCTGTTCTAGCTTCTCCATCACGGCGTCGTTTAGCGGCCCAATCAGAATTACAGGCCGAAAGCTCGTATCTGCAATGAAAACCACAATCATTCCTGCAATTGGTCTCACTTCTCTATTCCTATGAATACAATATACGGATGCGTATATCTTCGTGCTCTCTAGAACTTACAGCAAAGTTTCTCGACCCGTTGGTAAGTCGGCGGAGGGAGCAGCTCATCGGCAGCGAGCATCGACGCTGCCGAGCCGGCGGAGTAACTTGAAGAGTTAATTGATGCGTCAGAGTAGGCCGCGATCTCGCGGGTGCTTGCGTTCTTCGAGCGGCGCCGAAAGAAGCTGCGACGGGCTGAACCTCTTCTTCCGGCTTCATCCGCCGCCATGTCGAGCAGGGAGCGTCTCAGTACCAACTCTTCCTCGGCTTTGTAGCGCGACGGAATGAATCCGCATCGCGACTTTCGTCCTTCCTGGTCGACCAACCAGGCACGCCACAGACCGTTGACGCCTGCCCCCGCAACAAGACCAAAACGACACACGCGCACAGGGTAGAAGAAGCAATAGAAAACAATGGCGACTACCATCTATAACAATATATTGGGCCGAGTATCAGGGCTTAAATGCTGTTTTCGTGTATCATCCCGTAATGTATAATAGAAGAATAATCTTTTTCCTTCTGGATGCTCTTCCTTTAATCAAATATCTTTTCCCAACCCACCTTTATACATGGTGTTATCGACAAAGAATACGTCGTCTTTCTTGATGGGTAGAGATCCATCAGTGGCAGGCCGGTCGAAAAGAGCGCGAACATAAAACGCATCGCCGCTGCCATACTCCTGAATTTCCATGTACCTCTCCATGTTCTCCTGAACAAGCACCTTCAATTGTGCGCTCTCGCCCGTCGGCTTAGCTAACTCCGAGGCTGCGTCTTCCGCAGTGAAATTACGTAGATCGATCCCGTTGTACTCAAGAATCTGATCGCCGGGTCGCAGGCCAGTGGCCGCGGGCGAGTCCGGCTCTACCGAGTGAACGAATATACCGACAGCATTGCCGCCCAGCAGAGTGATGCCGAGGTTCGAGCTGCTGGGTTTGTTCAGCACAACGACACGGGGCTCTGTTGGCTTTGACGAATCGCACCGAACACCGCCTTTGCTAACGCTACTACCCACGGCTCCAATGCTACTCACAGCAGTGGGTTCGCGTTTGCTGCCACCGCTATTCCCACTACTAGGCTCACCTCCGCTACCGACCATTTTTGTATGGGAATGGCCGTGTGCCTGCAGCGGTTGAGGCAGGTACACGGTGCCTCCAACGCCTCCTCCTACACTTTTATGACTGCTTCGGGTCAACGTTGAGTTCCCACCCGCCGACGATAGATCGTCATTCGAACGGCTTCGAGCTTCCCGCGCGTCGACGCATACACTGGGCCCAGCGGCTCCCGGGCTGCGGTGGCGTTTTGTGACACTACTGCTGCCGTTGCCACTTCCACTAACGACGACGACACCACCAGTGGCCATGGTCACGTTAGGGCCACTGCCCGCTGTCCCCGATTGACTCTGTCGGTACTGGGTCTTTGGCGAGGCGTGCGGTGTATCCGGCGGACTTTCGCTCGCACTGCTGCTTGCTCCCCCGGGCGTAGAGCAACCCTCCCGATATTTGTCAGGGTTAAATTGCACCAGCATAGTCATACTATCTCGACATTGCCGTAGAACGTTAGCTGCCAATTGATAAGTGGCATTCCGCATGTTAATGCCGCACACTTCCAAGAGTTGGTCACCGATCTGTAGGCCAGCTTTTTCCGCTAACGAATTCTCAGTCACTGACGACACAAAGATGCTTTGCCCCGCGCCGCCCTTGATTTGGATTCCCAGGGGTTCTTTGCTCTTTTCGATTATGATTCTGCAATGTTAAACAGACACACCCGATAAAACCTATGAAGTAACGCGATGATTACTAATAACGAATATTAACTATACCCATGGCACACAATAAATTCGAGGAGAACACTTTTAGCACGAGACAAACATACTGAACTCACATTGGCTAGTATAAGGAAAGGTATCGCTGGAGGCATATTTAAACAAGTAGGAGGTGGGTAGGGATGTAATAATGACAGAGATAGCACAGCTTTGTTATTAAAGACTAGTTATAATGATGCATATTTCATTAAGCTTAACCTAGAGGCACGTTTTTCATTGTTATACCGGAAATACTCTCAGGCATAAATACCGACACATAAATATACAGAGAGGCACACACGTTGGCGCCGCCAATTGGATTTTCGCAGGCCCAAAGGCAAAAGAGGTGCTCAGACTTTAACTAATGATGTGACCCTGCTTTGAATCAAGAAAGTAAAGACGGGCACGTCAGTTATCAAGAGACACAGCCATTTAATGCAGTTGTCCACGCGATTATAATAATCATCCGATATCTTACTGATCATTCTACTGGTGCCGCTCTTGTAGTGTATGCGAGGAAGCGGCTTTTGTTTAAATTTTCAGAGTAAATTATATGCTGCTTCCCGCTTTGGTTCTCATACTTAGGGTAATATATCTGTACGCTTTAGAGGTTTATGAGGCTTATCTACGCGGCGCCTTCCATTATCACTTCAGTGTTTTATCAGCTAAGTGACAATTTGCTCAGAGCCGACGCGCTTAGAAAAGAATTTATGACGAAGTTATGATGAACGTACGTACTTACAAGTACGTATGTTCATCATAACGAGCAATGTTATAAGTCAAAGCGGCAAGTATAAAGAATAGCTTTCCATAGACTCTAACGTGTATCTTTTTTTGGCCACGTGTCCCCGCAACAATTGCAAATTTGGTAGATATTCAACTACAAAATTCGCTTATTTTTTCATGTTTTACATAGTAACCACTAAATCGAATATTGGAATATGTTCCGTTTTTGCTATGCAGTCGAAAATGATGGCTTCCAGAGAAAAGATCTGAGTAGTTCTGGGAAACATCGATACTTTTCTATTTTTTTGCGCAATCGACCTTGTCAAAGGAATAATATTTTATGATATATTGATAAGGAAAACTTGTTTCAGCTTCAGGTAGCGGAATAAGACCATGCTAATGAGTATAGTGTAGTGATTATTTAAGTGCAGCAGAGGCGCGAAAAGACTGGTGCAGGCAAACGGAGCAACTATCGTAGGACCACAAGGAGGCACCGCGGTGAGCTCGGGTTCAAGTCAAGCAGGCTTGAACCAACTGTAGCTTTACCTGAGAAAAATAGCTAACAGACCTTGATGAGTATGTTGATGAATTATGCACGAGAAAGGGACAGTTAATGCGTGCAGTTATAGAACAGGTAAAACCAAATACATATGGGCATACGTGAGGCTGCTTATTGGCGCACAAGTAACCAAAACAAACATTCTAAGCGTTACAGTTGCCCGCCTTCTAATGCATTAGAAGCTTGACCTCGGCCAGTACGGACAAACACGTCAATTTTATGATTCGAACCCTAGGTTCATACTGCCCTTAACCGTCGTGGGCGCATAAGTTGCCACTGTATTATAGTGAAGACAAATTATGCTATGATAACGTGTAATACTATTATATCTTACCTTCGTGTGTCGCCTGCTTTGGGCTTTCGGTTCTTCGGATTGAGCTCAATGTCTCCTCCTGATGAGTTGATAAGCTCGACAGTCAGCGCCGGCTGCAGTGGTGAGGCAGGTCGATGTTGATGTTCTCGGTCAATGCTGCCCGTTGACACCCGTCCCGCAGACGAGCTCACACTGGGAGTTGACGGAATCCTGATGCGTTGCTGTCGCTTGGGGAACGTGGCAAGACCGGCAATTGACACTCCAACATCGGCCGTTGTCGGCGCCCCTCCACCAATGCCGGTGCCTCCGACTCCGCCACTCGCATGCATCACGCTCATATGCGCGCCATGCACATGAGCATGAGTTCCGCCGAGCGCTCCGTGATCGGCGTGCAACGGCGGAATAGGAGGGACGTGCGGACCCGGGTACGGCGCTCCGTGAAAGTGGCCAAACTCGATTCCATACGTCGGACTGTATGACGTCTGGTAGGCAGCCAGCGACGAAGGACATGGCGACGGCGTATAACTACCCCCTACAATTGCCGCCAACATTTATAGTCGTCGAATATTTGTAACAAACGGTCAAACACAGAAAAAAAAAGCAAAATCAACATGCAGGTTAGTATGGCTTATACCACAGGAAGCGTGTACGGTTCCAGTCCACAGCTTTTCGTAAATATATTTTTTAAATGATTATTTAGAAAATAATTAGGGCTAGTCTTTTAGCACGTCATAAAACAACTTTGGCATTATGCATACATAGCACAGTGTCAGCATGGGACAAATAAACAGAAAACTCTAGACTGTTTTTTTACACAGCTCCCAGCTGCACCAAAGACACATTTTGGTCTACCTCTAGTTCACGGAAGCATCTAAAAATAGAACTACCAAAAAAAGAGGATTACTACTAACTTCAATCTTTGTCGCTCCTTTCATCCCTTAATGCGATATTTAGCATACGTTTGTTCTCCTTCTCCATCATTCTTTCATAAAATCTTTCTTAATTATACTTACCTAATAACTCCATCGTACTTTGACTCTATTCTCATTGAAGTAAAACGTTTCGAGTTCTACGTCCGGAACAGCCGTTAGGCTGTTATACATGAGGCTCTGTTCTCACCTGAGTAATGGCTACTGTCCTTTATACCGTACCCGGTGGACGGTGTGAATGTGTTGGTTGACGACGACTCTGCTCCTGCGCTGAGGAGTGAGTCCCCACTGCGTGACATATAAGGACCAGGCCCCGGAGGACAGCACACGGGACCAACGTGTCCTACTGCCGATATGGCGTGCCTCGTGCTGTGACTACTCCCCGTCGTGTAGTAGTTCGGATATAGAGGGTTGTGAGCCCCTCCATGACCGCCGTGGTGGGAAGCAGCACTGTGAGTGCCATGGCCTCCGAGGGCTCCGTGTGGATTGAGCGGGTTAAGCGTATTCAATGGATTTAGCGAGTTGAGAGCTGATGGCTCTAGCGGAGCCGGGAGAATCATTTCATAGGCGGACTCTTTCACACTGCCATTTCCAGCCGAATGCGCTCCATAATGGCTTCCGTAACTTCCGTCGAGAATCGAGGCCGTATAGTGAGCCGAGCGTGGACGCGTAGACACTTGCATAGAAGAGGTCTGGTGGGATTCATTAAGATGAGAACACACAGTATGTAGCTATATAAGACTAGAATAGGCCTTTATGGGACGCGAACGAAAAAGAAATTAATGATGAACGTTATTATAATTCGGACTAGTATACTTAATAGAGGGCATTATTTTAACCTATTTTATTACTAATTTGTTAGTGACAACAATTTATAACTGATCCTTACCATGATATTAATTCTGCATTGATTAATAATAACCAATGATAATACCATAACGATTCAGATGCGAAAGATCTTACTAAATATGCAAACGTACGATCAGGTGGGAAGCCAACGTTGAAATGGATTGGAATGCTAGCATGTATCAATCGTCTTTCGAACGCTTTATATCTTCTGTAAAACGAACACATTCTTTACGGCCGTTTTGTGTACACTTACTTGAGCAGTGACAAGACCAGAAGATCCTTTAACGGCCAATGGCTTCGAATGCGGCCTGGGAGTAGTCATACTATAATACCGATCCTGTGAGTGATTTCGCGAACTGGGCGCCGTCTGTACTAAACTGTTGAACTCCCTAAGGATCTCGGAGGACGTTTGAGGGACATAGGCGTCCATCTTAATCGGTGAGCTTCCGCTAGAAACGGGGCTGGAATCAGAACTCGAGTGGTAGAATTGTTTTGGAATTGACTTACGTTCCTTTCGCTTGTGCGTTGTTTGCAATGTGTTTACGTTTAGTGAGACCTTTTCACCCGCCTGTAACTGGTGTTCGGTCAGAGCACCCTTATATTTCGGCCAAGTTCCCCCGTTGTTTGGAGCGCTGCTAGTACCACGATGATTCTCTTTACTACTGCTAGTGCTTGATCCCTTATGACTCTTTGCTGATTTCCTTTCGCTTGAAAACCGGTCAATGACAGAGTCGAGCTCAAAGATTGCCTCCTTCGTATCATTGCTGCTCTGTATCGTGGACAGAGGGCGCGTCGATTTTTTCTCGCCAAAGATCTTGTTTTTAGCGCGATCCAATAACGTGTTGGACGCCTTTTTCTCCGATGGTGATACCAATGTTTTCGCCAGTTTCTCATCGGTCTGAACACACACCGAGCTGAACTGTTTTAGGATAATATTCGCTGATCGGTCCTTGGTATCATCGTTTTTGCTGCTACTGTTGATAGAGTTGCCGAATCGACAAACTTGAAGTTGAAATCGGCCAGGCTTGTCCAGCTTCTCAAGGGCGAGCTGCATATCGGTAACGACCTGTCCATCGATACTGAGAATGCGGTCTCCTGCCTGTAATACTTGTGCCCCCGGTGTGCCTGGGACAGTTTGAGCGACGTAAACACCGGCCTCGAGTACGAGTCCATGGGTCTCCTTTTCAGGGATTTGAAGTTCACAAAAGAAATAGCCCCTTCTACTGGAATGCTTATGCTGAGAACTGGCTCTACGCCTCACCTCCAACTTGAGATAGTCTGTAGCCTTCTGTAACATCTCTTGCGCAACTTCAACTCCCATCTGGAATACACTGGCTCCATTGATTTTAATAATTTGGTCCTGCAGTAGAAGCTTTCCGTCGGCGGGACCTCCAGCTTCTATTCGGGAAACCCACAATGTATCATTGTTTTTGCATGTCTCAAACCCTCCGCCGTTCTCCAATCCATCGAGCTTCTAAAAAAAATTCAATTTCAACAAGCAAAAAGAAAAAATATGGAAAAAAACCTTGGTGCAGGCGATAAAAACTAATATCTATAATAGAACATGAATAACAACATAATAATAATAATACTTCCTTTTATATTTAATAGGTAGCTAGCTGGTTGCGTTAATTAATATATGAAATTTTTTGTTACTCTTTGTTGTTATGACCCATTGTTGTTTCTACTAGTTGGCACAGAGAGAGAAAGAGAGATTTATTTTTAATTCGTGGCAATATGTGCGCTATATGTATTATTTACGTAAAATCAGAATGCAATATGGAAAATACTGTAAACGTATTAAAGCACAGGTGGAGGACGAATACCAGCAATTAAAAATCAATCAAGTTGCTACGTACCAGTTTGACCGTTTTGGTGCTCGCTTCGAACTCCTCCATGATGTCAATAGCTGAATCCTTGCTTAGAGCCACTCCCAGCTGCATTTGACGAAGTTCATTAAGTTCCTTATTCGCTTGTCTCTTGGCGTCATCCGAGTCTCTAAGGGCTTCCGCCAGTTCCGAAACCGCACGGTCGCGCTCCTTTCGCAGACGGTCGCAAAGTGCCCGGATACTTTCCCTCTCGAGGACGATCTTGTCACGCTCGCTGAACGCCCAGTCCCGTCTTCGCTTGCTTACTTCGGCCTCCTGCAAAATTGGACGGGACAAATACGCACAGGCACACAGAATCCAGAATCCATTCAAAGACAGAACACGCGACAATGCGCTCGAATCATCATTCCCCCAGGCCTGGAGCGTGGTTCCTCGATTCAGCTATTGGATGGTTTGCATAACATAACACGACTATTCTGATCGAACCGGACAGACACGCTTGAATTCCGTACAAGCTTTGCGTATCGTTTCTGTACGTTATACGTACAATAGATAAATGAACAAATTATATGTACGGGTTATCCTGTGAGAGCACATTTACAGATACAGAAATTATTTGGGCCGGTGAGCTTTACAATGGTATTTATATATGAAACGTTCGAATATTGAATTAGGCTGTCGATGAAACTGTGCTACCCAATCTACAGAAATATGTAGAAGCAGTCTAGGGAACCATTTTTGCTTTACAAGCGTACGAAGATTGGCAAGGCTTACGCTAGCATAAATATTGCAATTATATATATAAATATATCGTATTGAAATTACTTGTTGAGCTTCGGTAAGTTCATTCTTGAGCTTGGTAACTTCTTTGTGAAGCGCTTCAATCTGATCCTTATAAGCTTGCGAGTCTTGTTCATGCTGCTTTTGCAGTGGGGAGCACTCTCGGAGTTGGTTACACTCCTTGAGTGCACGGTCTCGATCCTGCAGCGCCGACGCAATCTCCCGCTTTAGGCCTTCATTTTCATCTTGCAAGCTTTTGATTTTGTTCTCGCTAGTAGATAGCTCAGAATTCTTTGTTGCGAGCTCCTCTTGGAACTTTTCCATTTCCTTATGTACACTGTCGCGCTCGCTCATGATCAGAGCGTACTCCTGTACAGCTGCATTGCGTTCCTCGGTGAGCCTATTCAGGTCTTTGCCAGCCTTAAGCCGGATGGCCATTGCCTGGTTGATCTCCTTCATGGCGTCATCCCGCTGCTGTTGGGTTCTTTGGAGTTGTTCGCGCGCATCGTTTCGTTCCCTGAGTGCGTTGTCCCACTGTCGGATGGCGGCCGTGCATTGTTGCTGCAGCCCCGCGCATTCGCGGAGTGCAGCATCACGCTCGCGTTTCGCGTCGTCCAGCTGCTTTTTGAGCCGAGCCATATCTTCTTGCGAAAGCTCCATCTTCGACACGTGCGATGAGTGTACCTGCGTCAAAGCAATTAAGAACGTAGCGGAGCAAGAACATTAGGAATGCAGCACATATATCTGTTAGGCTATTAGGAGCGTCCAAAGCGTCCACAGCAAAAGCATTTTCTAATACTAAACAAGCATCCAAATAGAGTAATAGCTGGTTGTTACTGTTTTTTCCGAAAGCTTCAAACAGATTCTGTCTGTTTGGGACCTTTGCTTAACTCTACATACTACCCCTTAGAAGATGCTCTCTTCGTGGCTAGTCAAAGACAATCACTATAGGTTCATATTTGCGTGTTTAAGATTTATCGCCTGTTAAGATATCATCAGAATGATTTTCTTGATTTAACGCCTAGTATGTGGCGATAAGTGTATTCGCGTGAATCTCGCGTCGCCTGAACCATTAGCAAGCATGATCGGTCATGTTCGTTCTGCAGACACTAGTAACTTAGCCTAATTGTCTGTTTAAAGTACGGCTAAAGTTTTCGCGCGGTAGCCTTTGCGCAATACATACAATGCACATCTTTGCTCAGTTATACATAACTTGAAGGGAGCATTTAGATGCATGTATAATGTGTGTATATATATATATAGTTAGAAAGCAAAACACTAATAAGATGAGCGTCATATCCAGCCGCCGCAGTAGCAGCGTACAACGGTCACATGCTCATCAACATCTTTATAAAGCGCCATCTGTCTCAAAGCTGTTCACCGCTCCAATCTATAGTAGCAGAAAGAGAGCGAAAGAGCTGAAAGAGTGAGTGAAGGTTATGGGATCAACGGACGCGCGAGTCAAGTGCGAGGTACAGCAGCAGTAGCTGGCGGTAAGCAATATTTGCAATTTACTTTGCACGTTCGTTCGTCTGCGTACAGACTCTCTTGCCGTTCTCTTTCTTTCTGGGGCTGCTCATCGGCGTGTAGTCTGGGTTACTGTCGATGCTGCTGGTGCTGCCGTCATCGTCGTCATCTGCAAATGACATCACCACTTGGTTGGTCCCGGAAGAAAAAACTCAACGTCCTCTCCAGACAAGATGGAGTCAGCGGTTCCATTGTACTGCCTCCTGTTTCTGTCAAGGTCCCATAGGCTAACGGATCCTAATGCTGCTGATACTGCTGCTGGCCTCCATCGTCACTGTCCCTAAAGTTAACAACCTCTTCCAGAAGGCCTCCTACTTTCAGTTATATTTGTATGTATGGGTGTCTGTGGCTGCGTGTATTCTTTCTCACGTTCTCAAGCTACGATTCGTTTTTATGTTCGTGCCAAACATTTGTCGTTTACTGCATCTATCCTTCCAGCCACGTGCGTTAACGGTGGGCGGACTAGCCGGCTAGCTGGTAGGTGCCGCCTACCAGCTATCTAGTACTGTCTGGATATAGTAACGGCCATTAACAAAATGTACTCGATGATAGCGAAAAGGAAGGAACCGGCAGAAAAGAAGTAGTCTTCGGGCAGAACGTCACTGTAGTCGATGCTACTTCAGTCTCACACTGTACAGCTATACAGCCTCATTTCGGGTAGTTACGATGCAGAAAGACTATACAGCAGCCGCACATAACAGCACAAGCTTCAAGTCTGACGTTGTTCGATTCGTAAGTTCAACAAACGAAGGGATGAGTGCTCACCCAAAGCGATTACTGCTTTCTCATAAATCAATAGTGCCGTATTCGACATAGAAATGTCTTGTCCTCTATCGGTCGAGTGCGGCCGAAGAACCCGCCCAGTCGCATTGCAGCAGTGGCTAGTGCATCCGTTGCCACTATTCCAGGCCCATTTCGGTGCCGTCTGCTTTGTAGCGCCATTTGGAATATGTCCGTCGTCTATCGCTTGTCGTCAATTCACTGCAGAAGCCAACGACTCGACAAGGAGACAAAGCAAGCGAATGAACAGAGAGACTTCCTTTGTCCTCTCTGTTTAGGTTACTGGCGCTGCTACTTATTTGTGCTCCTGATTTTCCGCAATGAGACTTTTGAGACCGAGCATTAAAAGCCCTTACTCTTCCCTAATCCTCTGAAGAAACGACGAGCGAATGAGAAATACGATAAGGAAGACGGTAACAAGCGAGGGCTTGTCCGCGCTCGAACCAGGCCGGAGCAGAGAGCCACTCGGTCGCAATGTAAAAGTCGTGACTGTCCCCGATAGTGCTGCGTTTGGTCTAACATGTGTATGTCTCTGGGCGTACTCGTGTGTACTTGCCAGAGTCTGCCATGCGAGACACTGGAACACAGTAGCATATTAGACCGTCAGCGCCAGCGACTGCGACGCTTAGGCTTGGAACGGATCCTGTGCAGTGTAACGGAAGAGGCTGGTTGCCCGTAACTGAACACACGGAATCTGCGAAATGCGAAGCAGAATATGCCCGCATAGTCGGCGAGCAGTCAGCGCTGCTCTGCAGTCGGTCCAACTCCGATCTCACGCCTCACAGCGTCCTACCCATAGTTCCCGCTGGGGTGCGATCCCCAATGACGCCTATTCTTGCCAATCCCAGCTATATCTGCTGTCGTTGTTTGCGGTAGGGGGAAGCGAGAAGCGTCTGTACGGGCACAACCGAATGCTATCGTCTGGGCGGTGTCGTCGTAACAGCATTCGGTGGTCGTTACGGCCCTAATAGTCCTGTAGGCAACAACGGCAGAAGGACAAGTTTGGCAGGAGTCGGCGTTCGCCAGCTCTAATCCACCTGCCTGTAGAAGAGTTAGGACAGTATTTCGTTCGCGGTTACGCGCTACCGTTTCAGCCGCCCAACTTCTTTAACAAGAGAGTCAGGATCTACCAGCTGGGCTAGAAGGTGGTAGCAAGCGCAAAAGCAGAGATATAGAAAATCTCGTATATATATACTGAACGAATTCTCAGCGAGCAAGCAGGCGGTATTCCAGTAAAGGAGAGTTACTTTAGAAGCGGAATATTCTATTCATCGTCAGCGTAGGCGTATCCATGGCCGCATGTATACTAAAAGCAAAAGTTCGACAGTATTATTATAATATAGTGATTTTCCATTGGTCTCAGTTCGTTTTGTTGTATTAGGTGCAAGTGTGTGTGTGCGCGTAAGTTACTCTAAGTATACTATGTACACATCTGTGAATATAGTACGTGTCATGCATATCTTCGTCGTCGGATCTGAAGAGACAGTTTCGACGATAATTTTTCTATCATTTGAAGCATATTAATTTCGATTGATTGGTTCATGTAGCAATTGCTGCGGTTGAAAAGCCCTTTTTACTAAAACCTTTCTTCGTCTCTTTTTTTGCAACCTTCTTACTGGGCGAACGGAAACTATCGAGCAAGAGAAAGGCCAAAACAAAAGAGAAGAAGCGCAGAGAGCACGAGGAGGACAATTAAGAAAAGACGAAGTAGAAGCAGAAGTCAAAGGATAAGCTGAAACGGTAGGATGAGACTCACATTGGGCCACCTAGGCCCACCTCAGCACGTTGAACAGAAGGCAACGGTCACTGCCGCCGGTGAACGAGAGAAAAATGGTGAAACGCTGGTCAGGACAGACACATGAAGGACCAGCTTACATACCGGCAAATCGGCCAAGGACCTAATGCTCTTCCATCGCTGCCACTGCCATCGTGCCATCGTTAACGTTACTTCAACCACACGGACGACTGCGGGGCAAAGTACAGCGCCCTTAGTGAACGAACCCGGCAGTCAATACCTGCTACAGAAAGCGGAAGCGGTCATAACGGCCTCAACAGAACTAGCTCGTCAAGATGACATACATACTAAACCTCAACAGCTTACAGCTTTAGCCGCAACTGCCACCTATGGCATCGGTGGTCCTGATACTACAGGACGGAGCTCGTCTATGGAACGTTATCCAGACCGCCCTCGCCGCAGCACCAACGCACCCCTTCGTAGTGTGCCCCAGCTACCAAAGAGCTCACTCCCCTTCCATCGTTCTGTTGTTCTGTGAAAGTGCAAGCGATCGTGAACCCATAACTCGGTGAGCTAACTCAAGCCGTACCTGACTACAACATGAAATGCGATTAAATAAGACTAAGGGAGCCCCCCTGTTGTCGGTAAGTAAGTCGTTCTTCGACAAGAAAAAAAAAACTAGCTATAAGCAAAAATCGACCAACACGGTGCGTAGGCGATTATTGTGAGTACATATTGCTTTTATTGCGTGGGCATATTCTGACTGTCGATTCATGCCATGTAAAAATGGCATTTGAATCCTTGAATTGTCCTTTTTACTGTGATGGATTTCCCCTTTTTATCAATCGTTTGGCAATTCTACCATGATTTATGAGAACAAAACAGAAATATTAGAAGCGTAAAGTGTCTGTATTGCCATTTCCTTTGCCTGTCAGGGTACCGTCCATAAACGGTTGTCCTGTCGCTGCTTCCACTGTGAACAACGTAACCGTAAGCGTTCTCCCTTAGCCCTGTACAAGCCCAACAGCAAACCAAAACCGACTGCGAAATGTAAGTTTTTGCGCAATCGAGCACCATAGGCAGGCCATGGCGCCGCTGCTACGATTCGAGGCAGGAAAGGACATATGTTCTGCATTTAATTGTTGCTTAACTTCTGGCTTATTTTAGTGGAGTCAGTGCCGTCAACAACAGTTATGATGCCGGTGATAGGAACACCGAAGAGAACATCGACGAGAACAAACGATAACAAGGAAGACGAATCTGATGACAGCGGTTCCCTTGCCGAATTCTGGGTAATGTGAGCAGGCGCCGCTGCCGATGAATCGCAGAGCAAAGTCAGATGCTTTTTGGTTGAATTACCGACCTACTTTTACATCAAGTCAGCCTGAAGTATGCGACCAACCTAGGTAACGGCTCGCCCAAAAGCCAATCAGCCAATAAGTCGTATACATACGGGTCGAATGCAGGAGCGCCAAAGTCTCGTGCCGGCTCGCCTTGCATCGTTTTTTTGCAGTTTTCTTCTTCCTCGATAATTTTTGTGCTCATAAAATAACTCGGCTCGTCTTTTTGAGGCTTGGAGAAACTCATAATATCGTTCTGCCGGGTCGACAGTTCTTTATCGAAGGAGCATCGCGAAATATATATATTTTAATTGGCACTTTTATGCAGCATATCTATAGGTTTAATCCAACATGTGTGAAATATGTGTTCTCTTCTCTAACGTGCAACCAACAAATAGAACGAACGAAGATGCAAAGCGCATGGATATCGTCAGCAAGGTCTTTGTTAGTCTTTGCTTTGGAAACCACTAAAGCTGGCCAACCGCAGGTCCCTTTCACACGCGCACATTGTCTATCTGTAGAGAGGTTGAACTATGCACACGGCTAGATTCTGGACTTTTTCCCTTGTATTATATACGAATACGATCATATGCACTTACCTGGACGAGATCTGCGTAGCACTTGTGAAGTGTGTCGTACTCATCTTTAAGCGCCTTGCACTTCTGACGAAGCGCTGCCTCTCCGCCCTCCATCCCGCCGACCTCTAGCGAGGGCTGATGCTGAAAAGGGACGAAATAAACGTATAAGAACCATCTGAGTTTTGCCACTATACAGTAGATCAATATTTCTAAGCAAGCCAGTAATATTTCGATAGGCAAGTTCGGAAAAAAAGAGAAAATTCAACGAATTATTTATTCAGACAATGTAAAACACTCCTCAAAGTAAACACACTCAAAATAAAACACTACGATACAATAAAAATTGATTTGCGGTTTTTGCTGGATGATCTATATGTGTCATTTTCTTCCTCATTTCCGAGATCCAACTCGGGTCGCCAGCTGCAAATGGCATTTTGTGTCTTTACGGTGCACGGAACGCCTTCTTCATCTTTGGTAACTTAGCTCTTGCCCCGTTTATATATATATGCACAACACACCTAGCAAGACATTACAATGAACTATGAGTGTCCCGTTCATCTGAGCTACACACATGTATTCCAAAAGTACTTCCTGCTATATACCCATCATTCAAATTTACTACAATGCATAAGGCAGACAACTCCATTACTAAGCAGAAATATGGTACGAGGCTTGCAGATCAATATATGTTGAAACATATCGATAGACTCAAAATAAGACCACATTTCTCTGATAAGCTACTGGTTATTGTCTAATGGGATCTCTAAATAATAATAATACTCTAATTGGATCAGTAAATAGGGAATAAACATGATTATTATTATTATATAATAAGTAAAAGTTATCGTTATTTAATGTCAATTAGCAGTTAGTACATTTTAAGCTTCATATATTGGTTTTCGTTGGCAAACTAGCAAAGTAATCTTGTTAAACTTATTTATTCGTACATGATCAGTCAACACAGCTCGGTAAACGGATTTTTTTATAGTTCATAGAAGAGGATCCATATATTTCTCGGTGTTTTCGACTTCAGTTTCTTGAAGCATTGGAACGTTTAAGCGTAAGGTCCGACATCCATCAATGCTAGTGTCATCTTAACAAGTCTTTCAAGCGCCTATGTTGGAGGACAAGCAGGCTCTTAACGAGGACAGAATGACATAAGATAATAATAATGTTTCGTTCTCTATTAAAAAAATCTCGCTGTCGTTAGCTTACGCTTGGTGGTACAGAAACCAAGTCCAGTTATTCATGCAGAAAACATAAGGGGCTACACATTTATGGTAAATTTAAAAATATATTAGAGTGTGTTGGTACTTGTTTCCTCGGACGAAGGATAAAACGGGTCTGGATAGAGGCAGCTAAGTAAAGGTGTCCCATACTGGTTGGTGTTCTATGTAATTTTCGTTGGAAAAAGCATTGCTGTTTGTATAAGCCAGCACAACTGTTGATGATGATTTCTACAGAAACCACTGGCTATAGAGCGGCCGCCCTATTTCTCTTCCAACGTCCGCTGCTTAACGTGACACTTACACGATCAGTCTCTGGCTTTGCCCCTTATGGTCCAACAGGCGAAGACATAGGAACGCCGAATGGAAGGTTTTCCGTAATGCTTCGAACATTTTTTCTTGTGCGTACTAAGAACGGGCTAAGCAAATTTGAATCCATGAGTGTTCTATTAATCAGATGCTCGCGGATTGGCTGCCTCAGCCGGATTAACGGGCCATTCGCGCGTAAATACCCTTAACGATTTATATTCTAGCTTCAAGACCTCCGTGTGGTCTAGAATGTTGCTAATAGGTCTATGCTTTTCGTTGCGTGCCTTCGAGTGCAATTTAATCTTATCGCTATGAGGTCCACCAAATGAGCATACAGGCTACCGCATTTAGCTTCGCTCGTCCCGCATTCAGTGAACTCTTTTTCAAGCGTAGCTTTATGAAGTTCTAAAAGGAGCAGGAGGAATGGCTCTCCACCTCAGCACGCGCCTTAGCTTTCCTCCTTATCCACTCTCTAAGTGCGTCTTTCTTCACTCCGTTGTTAACGTGGCAATAAAGCCCTACGGCCCCTTTACTCTGTGGAAATTAATTAGGGCATTATAAGAGAGATGTTCTCAGTAGCACCAGTAGTGAGAAAAGTAAAAATAGAAACCAAAATCGTGCGAATACTCCAGAGTTATACGTATAGTGGTCCTGCAACTTCATCCTTTCCAATGAGTGACCAACCAGAGAACGCCCTGGCGAGCAGATACGCGAACTCTGCAGGTCAGCAAATTTGTCGGCGAAACGGTGCGCACCGGCCCAGCCTGCAAAGTACTTTGGGACCAGGAGAAAATCGCTGGCTGCTTTGCATGCGATTGAGGTGCAAAGAACTCGAGGAGTTGAGCCATGATATAAGTGCCGAAGATGGAAGGAAGAAAGAAATGGTGACCGGGTCGTTAGTGCCGAAATTTTCAGAAATCAAATAAAGCCCAGTTGCCATTGATTTTGCTTTACTGCAAAAATCAGGTAACCCAAAGGCGCATGTGCGAAGTATGTCTCGTGTGAGCGCGAAGGGTCGCATCCGTCGGCCTGCCGCTTCAGATAACGTGACCACAGAGCTGCTGCTGGCCTAACCGACCCCCCTCACAACCCACTCTCGAGTAGCGACTAAGCGTTCGAGCTCCGACCGTTTTGTACGGTTTTTCCTTTTTCCTTTTTGCTTCCTTTTAAGACCATTGCGCAGCTGACGAACGCTTTTACATATAGTCATAGATTCACAAAGTTCTGTCCTCCACTTGCTATTTCGCGTACCCCCCTCCCGGTCCATATGCAAACCCAGATACACAAAATTCTGCTCGTATCATTTTCTATGTATCAACAGAAAAAGTGCCCAAGATTTTGGTAGTGAAGTTCGAGCAGTGATAGTAGCCGTGACGCGCCGTCCGCCCTCACGAGTAGGGCCAAGTGAAGCAGCATTTATTATAGACTCCGGCTACGTTTGAAAAACGTGCGCACCGTCTTCATTCCTATCCTTTTTGCCCGTTTGTCTTCCTTTCATTCCGCAGGGCTCTCTTGGCGTCTCTTTGACCTTGATGATATGGAATAATTGGCCAGAGGAGACTTCAAGATGATCACCAGCGTTTTCACTGTTATCAAACGTCGCACCCAAATAACGAGTGTGGCCACAAACTCATACACAGATACAATACTCACAACGAAAATCTTGTACATAGAATACAGAGGGCGAGCGGTATCGTTTATCGCAGTTTGTTATTCGGCGTTGGTTTCTTCCCAAGAAGATCCGTTTGTAAGTGAGCTCGAACAGCATAAAGAAACAGAAGATTTTATGCGCTAGATAACTGTCGTATTGAAAGCACAGCATATCCCTATCCACCTCACATTTCTATACCATACTGTTGTAAGAATGCATACAGATCTCGTCAAAATAAATATGAAAGAAACGATCGATCTTTTGGATTAACCAAACGTACAGCTGTGCTTCAGCCTTTTCAACATTACAATTATCTGAATGGACGTATCAGTCTCTTCCCTGCTAATGCCTTTTTCTTCTAGACACGGACCATCCGTACTACTTCTGCACGCTATAATACAGTATATTGTAATCATCTAACGCAACTGAACAAGACCGCCTTTTTGTCTCTTGTTTAGTATATAAAACACCTCTAAATGCATGCACGCGCTTGTCTTATATTGTCAGATTAGGGCAGAGACTGGCCACAGTGAGCACATCATCGTCGCCTTATTGCGTCCTATGAGAATGATGCGAAGAAGATGAAACGCAATCTGATTTCACGCGAGGACACGCTAAGGTGACCGCTTTTGTTGCTGATGAACACTAACACCGCGTTCATCAACTAGCAACAACGACGATGGGCGCCGACGATGTACGCAGATGGTGTAGTGCGCATTAATATAATGACTTGACTCTGCTGAACCCCTGTAACTGCCGTCCTCGCAGTTCCCATTAAGCAACTATGACGACAACGGCCTCGCTAGATAAATCTCAACATCAAACCAGCCTGCAGCGCTCGTCTGTCTCTACCCCCATAAGTGCTATTATTGTTAGAAGCATGACCATGGTGCGTCCTCATCGTAGCCCCCCGTCATTACAACTGTCTTTTTTGCCACATTCAAACCTTTTTTCTTAATCTACTAGCTAAATACAATTCTCGGCGAAATGTGCAGCAACCCGATTCTTGAGATGTCTTGTAGTCTCACAGGTAATTTATTTTTTTTTTTGTTAATTTATCCTTATTTATTCCTCCCCATTGCATCAATGTCTTGCCTTTCATATTCTGCAGGTATTCTCTAAGATGACCGCGGTAACAAACGCGACATAAAATGAAGACGCAGCGTTAGTTGACAAATCATTGCCGCCACTGGAACTATTAGTGCATTTTGGTAACTGGTGTGCCACGGCTCGAAATGTCGAGAGCTTACCATAATTCTAGAAGCCACAGAGGCCCCTTTAGGCTTTTGAGTCAGATCGGCCGGAGTCAAACAGGCCCCCGTGCGCCTATTCACCCAGCCATAGGCGGACGACCTTCTGAACGAACGATCGAACCGAAAAACAAACGAACACTATGTGCAATTATAAGGTAATTGCATGGGAGCAGCAGCGAGCGATGGAGCTGAAAGAAAATGAATAGAGGGCAGAGACAGAAGCGACGATAAATATACGTACTCACTACACAGAGCTATGCCTTATAGAGACAGCCATTCTACGGAGCACAGTCAGATTTCCAGGTGAGCGGATAAGCTCAAGATGTATGAACCCTGAGCGGGTTAATTTGTACACCGTACTGGAGACGATCAGACAAATTTCGATCGATTTTGTTAATGCAAAACTTCCACAACGATTCGTCATTTCCGAGTATCCCTATACAATATCGTTTCAAAATGTGGGTATATGTGCTAAATTGGTTGGATCTTTGACTCTAGCGCTTAGCGTATAACGCTGGACTAAAGCAACTAGCCAATAATACACACAGGGACATGCAAAATACACCTGTCTTCGTGCGACGGCCTCCATATATGAACTCATGGATATCTGGACGTCCCCATATACAACACTCGATCAACTGATCCGTGTAAGGGAGCGTAATAACGATGCCACTAAGGACTCGAGAGCTAAAGTAACCTAATTGAATAACCTTACAAGTTTAGCCCAGCCTAAGCACGAAGCTACAAAGAGGTTTTTTCTTGCCAATATAGAAGCACTGCTAGTCCGCTGCCCGAGATAACACCTTTCCTCATCCACAGCCACCAGCGTCGCCGCCATGACTAGGTTGTGCCCCATGAAGCAAGCCTATAACGAGCGAAATTCCTATCTGTGCCTCTGGAGACTACTATTAACGTGGCCTTCTTTCACTGTAGTGGCAATAAATTGGATCCGCCCGAAATAACAACGGCTTTACGCCGCTAAGATCCGTATTTGCAGCAAGTACAGCTGCCGTTACCGCTGCGCTAAATCAAGAACAAACGCCTACGGTAAGTTCGGTCGCAGGTGTTTCCGTATATAACACCCCATTAACCAACCGAGCGATACTGATTATAGCGTTAATTTGAGATCGTTCGAAAAATAATTCGTGACAATCAATCATCTCAATAATAATAATAAATGAAATAAAAGAGACTACTGGAATATGAGAGGCATTTATTCATAATGGTAGCAATGAAACGTAGCTATTATTCAATTGTAAACTATCTCCGCTACCGATTTTGAACGGTCAAAACATTACTTCATCATTCTTTTTTAACATCCTCCGACTATTTTTTCTGTGAGGACAGCTTTTCGAAATCACCTCTTTGACAGTTGTATGAAGAGGTTGAAGTGATAACTGGGGTAGGACTTCCTGGATTCCTTAGTTGTTCCCGAGTAGTTTCTGAAGCAGTGTAGTAAGCCAACATAGTTTTTTTTTTTTTGCTTTCTTCGCGGTGATAATTCCTATCGTCTTATTCTGCTCGGTAATTTATTAGCCACACAGACCCTGCAGTTACGTCGAAAGATATGCCCCCAAAAACTAGAAAAGTGTTCGAGTCCGTTTTCTTTGACTATCCATAGCTTAAAATGATAGATTTTTTAAAGTTATTGACTAGCAATATCTTACAGCCCCTGAACGTTTGCTTGAAAATTCGAGTAATGCGTTAAATGTTTTACGTAACGTTGAATCTTCTCCTGATCAAGCCAGATCGTTTACAAAATACAATCCAAAAATAGCGCGAAGATAGCATCCTTTACTGGTCCATTATTTCAAGGCGGTACTTCGTATACGTGCCATTGTTTAACATTCTGTGTCTAACGATAATGCTTTCAGCAACAACGTTACAAACTAGAAACTTTGGAGGAAAAAATATCGTCATTAGCGTAATTGTTGTAACTCTATATATCTGCACAACCTTTTTCTTTTAAACAAAAGTATAACCGTGTCGTTTGCCGAGAAACAGACCTTCAAGCGTGACTTATAGGGCAATCCGAGACGACCTCTTGATGTAAAAATTTCCTAGCTGGCCTGAGACTTCAATCGCCAGCCTTGGCCATTTGACCGTCAGTCAGGCAAACGTTTTTCTTGTCTGTTACGACTGCCACTCAGTTTAGCTACAACGACACAATATAATAGGCTGTCAAAATAGGCTCTCTTAGAATTGGGACAACACGGCCTACCACAGAATGCTGACGGCACAATACAACGATCAAATAGAACAATTATATTTCTCAATGTAATAATAGATACGCCATTTTGTCATTCACACATATATGACTTATGAATCTTAATGAAGACGCGGCATTAGTTCTTCGAAAGATTATATTTCCCCGACGATAAACCCGAGGAGCACGTATAAGGTATATTCCAAAAAGTACTTAAAGAAGACGGCCGTCCGTGGCTTAGTGATTAAAACCAAACTTTTGCAAGTCATGGATCTTGTAGGGTCTATTTCAATGTCGAACAGCTATCTATAGCTACATATATTTATTGTCAAATATGTGCCATCCTTGAGTCATAAATCATTTTGCATTGGTCTACTTTTATTAACTAGATACAGCTTTGGATGGCCTATATAGACTATAAGATTTAAAGACCTTCCACCTAAGTCCCTTAAGGCTTCTTGTCACGTTAGAGGGATCACGTATAGATGACCGTGCTCCCACACTGATACTTTCTCATTCTCGTCTACCAAAATAATCTGCCAGCCAATTCAAATATAGTTGATAATATAAGGGACATTATATTATAAGGGAACAAACCTATTATGGCAGACGCTCAGTGGAGACGGTCTACAGAGACGTGCCCTTTAGACGCAAGCCATACATAAGTAAAGTAAAAACGAAGCAAAGATCTGTCGCCAAATGACTTTTGCTTATCCAGGAACGAAAGTATTCAGGTGTCCTAATAATAGGTGGTCTAACTAAAAACTGTTCAACGGTGTATGCTGATGCCATATCAAATAAGCAAGCTTTATTTACAACAAATACGTAGATCTCACATTCAAATTTAGGTGAGGATTAAAAAACCATGTAATCTGACTATAAAGTTACCCATTGTCAACTAATTACGTTTGCGTCACTGACAATGCCAAAAGTGTACATACAAGATAAACCATGAGTCAGAAAGCGCAACCTTTGATACATATATATATATATATATATATATATATATATATATATATATATATATTTGCTTTATTATGTACCATTTAAGTATTCTTTGTATTTTGCTACTTGACTAAGATGCTACAGCCCAAAAATATGAATGAGATTGTATTATAACAATATTTATGTTTGACCAATGCAACATCATTGTAGATGTACTTTATATCGTAGTATATAGGATATATATTACATGGCATATATATATGTACAAAAGGGGAACCACTCTAATGCGATTGCATAGCTTTGACTGCAAGAAATTGACGTCCAGACGAAGTAATCGTCATGGTGCAGGGAATCGAAAAATCAAATAAGACACCTTTCTGTAGCTGTCTTATTTCCAGCCCAATATCAGACCAGACAACAGATCAGAGCCTCGACTGAATATATTATCCAGCCAGCGTTGCGTCCTTCGGCTGTGATGCCAATGAATTGGCTTGTATTGACAATCACGTACTCCAGGAACAGAGATACGCAATGATTTATTGCCCGTGTTTCTGATAACGATTCAAATTATCTATATATATATATATATCTATATATAAGGCAATTGGTTTAACCATTTGATTTGTTACGTTTCTGGCTGTAGTTTTGTTACGGCCAGCGATCTGTGTTACTCGGCTTACACAGTCCCACAATGATGAGATTGCCCAGTCATCGCCCAGCGACGAAGAAGACTCTGAGTTGGTCGCCATCGAGGAAGCCTTGGAATACTCTACCCTCAGCAGAGAAACACGGAACAGGTCCAAGGATTCCAAGAAAGTACTTCGCCTGCTGTTACCCCGAGATTCCACAGCAATTCCACTGTTCAGGTTATCCATATACTCCATACACAACAGCACAATAACGATAACCACCTTTTTAACGAGTACTAGCACAATTGCTAGCGGAACAGCTACACAAACAGGAAAAATATTATGATAGGAACAACAATTAATCTCTCGCTTGTTGGAGAATGTGTCCATCCGTCGTATTGTCGATCGAAGCACACTTGCACATTGTACAATATATACAAAACACGTATGTATGTATGTATGTATGTGTTCTTTAGTGAGTGTACAGCGCTGAACTAGCGCATATGCTAAGTTGCACAAACAGAATACGTCACTCGACAATATCGATACTATTGGGCTTATTTTAATAGTCTCATGTGTACACGACTATTCATATACAAATTGCTATTGGTATTCTAACTGGCTGGCTTCAAATGGAAGACGACGACGACGCGAGACCAGTTCGTGTCGTCGTTGAGGGTCGCTACTTGTTGTCGCCGCGATACTGACGTCAATGTTTTACCAACAACAGCCTTTCCTCATGTGCCCGCCTCCATGGCGAAGCTAGAACGTTGTTTCTACTGGTCTGCTGCTATTTCAGCACGGCAATCGCCGTTGCCGCCTCTGTCGCAGTTGCCCAATAACAACGAAAATCGAAGGCACCCGCCACTGAATACGCGATACGATAAAGCAGGGCGACAAGCCAAAGGCGGACAACGCTGCCCCGGTTGTACCAATACGGTGGCGCGACGTACAGTGGGCGCATTGTGACGTCCTATTGACAAACGGCAGCGCTTTGCTGCACGTGTGGTACTGCATGGCTGTGTATGTCTGCTTGTGTGCGCTTGTTTGAAAAGATAATCACAGGAGACCTTGCCAAAGTTGCTATCGTCGAAACAAAAGTCGAAAAGCCCGCTCTGTCCAACGCTGCGTAGGAACGTGAGACGTAGAAGCAGACAGACAAGGAGATGTGTGGGGAGAAAGAATGGGAAAAAAATGGTCGAGGGGTAGAAGTATAATTAGAAATCTCACGACGGTGATGCTTCGGGGTAGCAGCAGAAGTGCCATAATCTCGCAGGTGGACGCCTGGGGAAGGAGAGTGCTTTACACGTGCGAAACGGAGCTTTGCAAAGCGCCAGCGAAGAAGGGACGGATAGGGAACACAAGATACGATAAAGGATCAACAGAACGAATCGGAAGGTTAACTAAACGGCCAATGTAAGCCGTCGAAACACTTCCCTTCCTGTTGGTGTCTTAGGAGCTAAACGTGTACTGTAGACGAAATGATCCAACACAGAGTTATCGAACACGTATTGATTATCTATATGTTAAAAGTGAAACAAATATATTCTAAATTTTAAAATAATACTGGTGAGGTGTATATATTCTATTTTGTTCGACGACCTTTTTTGCCGTTTTTCTGGTAATACCATCATTCTAACGCTATAGCGCTTCTACGTTTTCTGGGAAAGAAATTGTGATGAGTGTCTTTCGTACCCCCCCCACTGAAACTAAATGAGCATCATTGATAGAGCTCAATCATCACTAAGGGAAAATCTAAACATACTTTGAATTGATTCTGTGAAATTGTTACGCCCCAAGAAGGGTGAACGAGATTTACAACGTACCCGAGATGTTAACTACCGATTATTATTATGCAAACATCATTGATTTTTTCACAAGTGGTCCTGAGCAAGTTGGCGTACTCATTGCTAAACTTATATAGTCTACTGATGCGGAAATAGGATCTCTTTTTACAGAAAACGGGATTTATGTATATCAAATGAAACATTTTATTTGATGAAAGGCTGACTGGAAAAGCGTGCAGAAGGTGTCTCAGCTTTTCCATAATCTAAACATATTAAATAGTTGAAGTAACTAGAATATTTTCAGAAAAAAAAGCGGTACTGTCCTAGCTTTCGTTCAGGCGATCTGCTAAACATGATGATTCATTACTTAGTACACCGTTTAGCTATACACTTAAACTGATTGTCTATATATTTCATGCCTTGTAGCAGTCACGGAATATCTTTGTTGTTACCCGTCATACATTGCACCAATGACTGGTTTATTTGACATTTAGTAGGAAAACTGTTAGCGGTATTCGCCTTTCTATTTAAGCGCTAAGGTAATGACACGTCGCCAGCATTGGAAAGCGAATATTGCTACGCCGATGCAACGGGTCGCCTGGGAAGATAATAAATAGCAAACATTAGGTTTTTCTCATAGAGTAATTCTATGCAGAAAAAAATCACCTCCCAACTGCTGCAAAACAACGTTATAGGATGTGAGTGCAGAGGTTATTCAAGCCCTTCTGGCAGCCCAACTCGTCCTTGTACGCAACTCAATCCTGTATCGCCGCGGGCGCTAGGAAGCGACTTCTATAAACGGCAGCGGAAGCAAACAGGTGAGCGGCATAGTGAACGCAAACTTCAATAGAAACGCAGTAAGCCGAAAGAGGTACTCGATGCAGATACAGACTGCGGCGGTAGGATCAGGCCGAAGAACGTTTTCAAAGAAATTAATTCAATGCGTTTAGGCACGTGCCACGGAGGTTGCATTCGCAGCTCTACAGATCGGAGTCCAATGGTATGCAAGACGTGTAATTCTCGAGATACGGAGAAGCGCCGAACTGCTCCAGTCCCGCCCCAGTGTCATTTCTGTTCTTAATATACTGGTCCTGGAAAATCCAAACGGCATGACCAACTGATTAGCCCGTATCCTCCCATTTTATGGAAAACAACGGTAACGACGATGACGACAAATAAGAAAGTCATCTCGGAAAAAAGCGTATCTCGCAAAGCCCATCGGGGTAAGCACAGCTTTACCAGTTACTGTTCAAGTACAGGTTTTCTTCTCACACGACCTAGCTAGTTTCTTTCCCATTCCTTTTTTGCATTGCAGCTAGCTATAGGTACTATGGAGGGAGATTAGACTAGTAAGAGTTGTGTTTCTGTGGCTCTTTGTCTTTAGCTTTGAAGCATTGATTTCTACTGCTCTAAGCGTCCCCGGCTCCACCGGTTCCTAAGTAGTTTTCTGGCCGTCGTTGCACTATGTGCATATCATGGTCGGCTACTAGCTTGTCTGTCGGTACGCTTCCGTAGTTGACACGTCGTAGTACAAGAATCCAATAATCCTGTTCTTCCATTTGGTACAGACTCAACTCTACACTAACATAATCTACGCTATCCCACTGCTAATCCCTTGCTGAGACAGGAAAGTGACGGACGGACCCAGCGGTGTGGCTCTTCGACGAACGGATGTCCAGCGAAACCGCTTCTACATCGCGTTACTCCGGTTGCGGTGTTAACAGTAACATAAAGTATGTTACATGTCACATTTACATTAACATAAACGCAAGCAATAGTACCGTCTTTGTTCAGTAGACCAAATCAAAATTACTAACAGCATTTTCCCCACGTTTTCATCAACAACAACTAAGTGCTCTTTAGCGCAGTTCATGAAGCATGCTGCTAATGATGACGCAGGAAGCGAAAGAACGCGGAAGTTAGCAAGCGAACTTGAATAAATGAAGAGTGTCCCGTAATAGAGAAGCAGAGCTGAGCAACAGATACATATTCCCACGAAGGTTTCTGACTATCGACTATGACAACCCCGGGGGACCAATAGGGCTAACGGCATAGGCGATCGTAAAAGAGAACCGCGGCGTCGAGCTACTGTCGCTGTAACGTTGGAAAGAAGAGGCGCCTAAAGCCTATCTGTTTGGGATGCTAAACAATAGTATCACATCTACTCCACCCTCGGAGGAGATTGGCCATTGTTTCCCTCCCCTCAGAGCCCCCTCCTAATCGCATCGCCTAACTCTCAGGCGGGTTCGACGAGTTCATATTCAATGCCCGCATATCCTCTACGCCACTATCTCTCTCTCAGTCACTATTCGCGTCGAAAACACCATGGTGCCCGTTCGAGGTCTCCTCTGACGGAGCCGGTAGTAGGACTCCATCATAGGCCCGCTTACTGCATTGACTTTTACCCTGGCTGTTCCCCTATTTTTTCACAATGCCCAAATGTGATGCTACGATACGACGACACGGCAGCATGTCATGCCATCGCCAATCGATGCTGACTTTGTTGCTTTCGATGCGACAGGTTCTGCTACCGAAGATCCATATTGTTGCCCCAATTGAAGGTCACTGGGTTTCCTTGTCCCAATCGACTGGACCCGACTTGTTCGACTTTCTACGATGCGCAATCCCGCCAGCCGGCGACCGGTATTAGATCTGCTGCTTCAATCATCGGTTTCCTTCGATGGTCCGTAAGACACTGAAGACCATGTACTACACAACTTTACAACGAAAATGTGCCCCAATATCCTAATGTGTAGTCGCGCGTCGTGCGCATGCTCAGAAGAACATGTTTAATGTAAAATGAAAAAGAGAAAACAATAGTTGCTATTTAATTGCTTTAGGGATGGTTCGAGGCAAAGTTGTCAATGTCACCCGTGAACGACTAAACGGCTAGTCCTTTTAACTGAAAGATAAAAAGGTTAATGTAATGGTTTCAAGAGTAGTTTGGAGGAATATCTTATCCAATGGTGGGCTGCGATAATATATTTAACTAAAAAGTCTATTGAAATACAATATATATGGGCTAATGCAAGCTATACGGTAGAGAGGTTAGATGTGTGTCGTGTATCATCGGTTTCCTCGTAGGTGACAAAAGGCTGCGGCAGTATGTGAAGTACAAATGTTATAGGAATCAGGAGGTATAGCCTGTCAATAAGACAAAAGATTTCAGAACGGAGGCTCGACTTGCTCCAATTAACAATTATTGTTATTCTACCTCAAGTAAACAAAAAAACGCGGCCATTTCTTTCTGGGATGAATTATAAAATGTGCAAGCTTTTCTTCTTTGAGATGACAAAGCTTTTATCAAAGTGTTTTTTATCATAAATTACCACGAAATCAGCAATTCAACTACTTACTGTACCAGCAAATCGCACACTAAATACGGTAGACATTTGAGTCACACTAAGCAAGCTGTGAAGTATTTAATTTAGATGACAAATCCCGACCAGGACCAGAAAAACTGCTCGGCAAATTGAAGCACCACCGTAATAAGCAAAAGCGTTACTGGAGAGGCAACCACATCAACTCGTTGATATTGTCTTTTTCGGACAAGTTTGTCACTTCATAAACGTTTCGGGTCCTACGTCCTGAATTGGTGTTAAGCTTTGCTTCCGACGGCAGGCTTTTACAACGAAACGAAGCGTGTCAACGCCCGGTTTCGAACATATACCGTGGTGTATCTTTAGGTGAAGTGAGTAAACGCATTATCATTGTACCATCACGGGGACCTTTCTGTCGATTAAACACCCCTACTACTTCCCTGAGATTTCTTGATGGACCGTGTCTACTTCATGACTTCTAAATCTCTTCAAGGATTTACCATGTGCCAAATGTCATTCAAAACTAGACTAAAAGCTAGCCTACGTTGTTTGCCGTATTGACATATGTTTTTTTACATAAAACCCCATAAGTTCGTTTGTCTTTACCGTGAAAATAATGAAAAAACTCATCTATTTAGTTCGGGATGTTGCCCTTGAGAATAAATAACCTGGTAAGTCGTCGGTTACCGGGTATCACTAACCGTGTGCAACGAAGGTTGAGTATGGTAGTAATCACAGGATACATCCTGGAGCGACTCAGTTGTCGACCTCCGTTGCAGAGCACTGCTCAACGACCACTGACTGCTTGGGCCACCTGTAACATAAAGCCGCAAGAAGCAAATGAACGATCCGCTCAAGATTACCATAAGTTAATTTGAAAGAAAAAAGCTGTCCTAAAACGCTGTATACGTACGATACTATCTAATTAAAAGCACTTACATGCATACGACTATGGGAATATCTTTGAAACACCAACGTAATTAGATTTTGTTAACATAGATTCATCTGGAAACTGTTATAAGAACATACTGTCAGTAAGTGTGAAAAGCTTTTAACAGTGTAAATAGACAGGGTCTGAGTTGGAAAGACACCTTGAAAACCTTAAAAGGAAAAACGTATACCCGCCTTGTCTTAGTTATTTCTATTCGTTTTGTGTTTAGAGCAGCGCATACAAGAAGAGCCATGGCAGGACGGAAACGCTAGGTCACCAGAAAAAAAGGAACTACCGCTCAACGGAAACGATGTAGAAGAGGCAGGCAGATGGAAGACGAATAGTAATAATAAGAGGGTGAAATAAAAAAGCAGTTAAACCAAGTGTCGAATTTGTCTTTCTTTAGACGAAATTCACCAGGATGCTGGCGCCGTTTTGGATCCGGCTGTTCGCCATTATCAACGCCGCCCCCAGCAATGCCCGATTAATGCAACTGCGACTCATTACTACCACTATGACAACGCAAATTCTCACCGCCTGCTGGTCCAACTTCCCGTTTTTTTCCGCTTCTGTTCCTTCTCGCGGCTGAAGGAGTCATCAATAGTGGGTGGCAGAAAATAAGGAAGGAAGAGGGAGTGGGGAAGTGCTTTAAACACTGCTCTGCTTACCACTCCTGCGAGTGACGGGTAAGCGCTGGCTGAAAGCTTTCTTTCGCCTAGATTCCTGAGCCATCGCCTTAGTTTGTGTCCACATCTCCTCCGCGTTGCCGACCCATGCGACAAAATAGCAAGTTCTTTTCTTCTCAACTGGATTTTTTACAATGGCAAAATCCCCTCCTAATGCTCCCCTTTTCCATGCATGTTCTCTCAGCTCGTTGCGCTTTTGAAGGGCCAATGAGAACACTCGTTACGTCTCCGCTTCCTGCTGTGATCAGGCCCCAACCTCCGGCCTACCTCTCCTGTATTGACCTTCCTTCTCGCACCCCCCAACGAGCTCCAAGTTACCGTGCGCCTTGTCACAACGACATCTTCCCGAACTTCCCGCTTCAATTTGCAGCCCCCGTTCGTCCTCCCTTGCGGAACAAACGACGAGCAAACGTTGACGTTTCCCGTAGCTGACTCCGTAGGGTAGTCAATGAGTTTTGAGAGGGACTTCTGAGAAATTCTCGCTCAACATTATCAAAATTTGGCTCTTGCAGAGTAAGCCGAAAGAGGCTTGAACAGTGAAAAACCGATTTGCTGCTGGGACAATCAACCAGGACTTCTAACAACCAGAGGAAAATTACTGCTAGACTCCTACTGGACAACAAGCTGCTGTCACGTTAGGGATTGCAAAATATCACATTTGCCCCGTTGGTCTGCGCTATCTATAGGATAGATACGATGCTGGTTAAGGTGAAAGGACAGGCCCAATCAATATTTAGCTGACAGCGTCGCAACGTCTCGAAAGGTGTGATAACTAATAATTACAACCAGAAACCCGTAACCCCGGACAAGAAATACCAAAAATCAATTCTTCTATTTACGAAATCAGATTATGCTCGCAAATCTAATTTTCATGTGTTTTAATACGTGCGAGGTTTAAAAGAGTGAATTGCGTACACATGGTTTAACGAAATAGGCTTATTTTATACATAACAGCTAAGAAAGTTTCTGATTTTTCTACATCAAAAACGTCTGTGGCTGCTTGCCGAAATCATTGAGCCTTTCATGTTGCTCAACATTAAATATATTTTTAATATTAGATAACATTGTTCAAAAGCTAACTCAGACATTTAGAAGTCTGAACCCCGAAGTAGGCGTCGTATGAGATTGAAATGGAAGATGTACATTTCTCGAATTATTGCAACACATCAGTTATTTGGGCAAAAAACATGCTTTATTTAGGCCTATTGGGTTGTACACTTGAATTCAAAGGAGGACATACGCACTACGTAATTAGACGCCATCTAGAGAACCTCTTAATGGGCAACCGACTTTTTGTCAACATTCAAGAGACTTGGCAAACTTGTCGTATTTCATGGCCTCCCTTTTATGAAATATATTTATCTAATTAAATTAATAGGTACATAGTAATTTCAGCCCTTACAAAAAGTAATTGGAAATCACAATTCGTAGAATTTCATTATTGAGGTCTTACACAATCAACAGGTACATCGATATATCCCTATCCCCTTTGTTTGAATTCAAAGCAGTGGATTAGTAACAATACGTTGGCTGGCCTATGGAGGCAACCTCGTCGAACTCTGAGTAGCCAGTGAAGTGGGTTGCAAAACTGCCACAAATAGGATCGTTGTTCCACCGACAAGCTGCCGAACCGTAAACTTCTACAATATAGGCATGATAGCAAGAATGTGCGGAAAAAAGTTCTCTATAAGAGTTAGATTTGACCATCTGTCTTTGACACAGTCTGCCGATTTATTGGTAAGAAATGGCACCGGCAAACGTATGTTCATCACTATATTAAAGATCTCGTATATGTTTAATGAATTCTGGTAACAGAAAAGGAAATATGGAAAGCAACAGTGTAAGGAGATAGAGCTATGATCACAAGCGGTAAAAAGGACGAAACGCAAATAAATAACGTGCATTTCCACTACATAACAATTGTGATCTATGATAACTAGAATAAGCAAACGTAAGCAAAAAAAAAACTCAAGCAAACTAACCAAGCAGCGGTGTGAGACTGTCTGGATGGCTGATTGGATGCCGTCGGGAATACAGTGCTTCCTGTATCGTAGAAGCAGTAGCAGAACATGTGTTAAGTATAGATATCGACTAATTTAAGCGGTATTACTATCGACTATTGTCACGTAAGTTAAGAGCGCTAGCATGAAACATTGGCTTCTAGGTAAACACAGATACTCTATTTATATAATACTGAAAAAAAGTATGTCTCTATGTCAATCTCAGATCTCCCACACAAACTGGCCGCTTTGGTCTAATCTCGATCGGAAGCTAAATATTCGTCAAGAGGCGGGCTGTATGAGATAAAGCCAATTGGATCTTTTCTTTGCGGAACCAATTTTGTTTTACGATAGAGCGTGATGTTAACTAGCTAGTTAGGTAAGTCAACCCTTTTTAGCGATAATAACTGGAAGTTCTCTAAAGATTTATATTAGTAGTTTTTTTTTCTCGTTTTAACAGCACAAGTTGGGCACAAAATTAGGTTTTAAAAATCTCTTCAGTTTCTAAATCTTACTATTAACCAGTAAAATGGTTTTTGCCTAACTGATATGTCGATGTAAAGCTAGAGGAACGGATTAACTGAGATGAAATTGGGTGAACGCAGCAGGGTATCTAGTAAGAATTGAAGGGAAGTGGCGGTTTCTGTTAAATAAGATATCAGGCTTGTTGAAAAATTTCGAGAAGAAAGCAGAATTACCTTAAGGCCCAGACACCTGTAAGTGTGTCAACTTGCTATCCAGCAATAGCTTATGTCAATGCGATGTGTAAAATAGGCTACCCACAATAGAGTAAACGTTCTCCTGCCAGATCAGCGAAAGTCATCATCATCAGTGCAACCAACAATCGTCACACGACAACCAAGTCCTAAAGGGACTTGCAAGGGTCTAACTATAATAATAGGTGTAGACCCGCAATCAACCTATAGCCCACAATAAAATTTGTTCGTATTACAATAGACTTATATCTGGATAAAAGGATAACGGGTCGGGTAGCTGCAATGGTATAACTCTTAGCGCATAACCGAAACGCAGCGATTCACGTTAGGCCGCGAATGAAATTATATTAGTTGGATAAGTTAATGGTAGACGACGATTATATACAAAACGACGACAAAGGCTGCAGCATCTCGGAACAATGCAACCAGAGGATTCGAGAAGATCTATCAAGTCACTACTGAACTGACAGATTTTCTCGAATTTCTTAAACTGAGGGCCCCCGCCGTACTTAACGAACTAGATTGACGCGAACCACAACCTCAAGTGGTCACACTTCCAGGAGTAGGTACCCGCACGCTGATCACTTAGATCATACAGAATGAATGTGATCTGTCTATGCGTATCAGTGTCACGACCAATTACGTATTTACTTGCAGCTCACAATATACAATCGCGTTACAACTTTCGCGCTGTCTAACGTCGAATCACTGAACAGGAACTGCGCGATACAAGGCCGACGCCCGCTAGTTTCATTTATGCTCATGGCAGCTTTATGTGACACATTATATGATTATTATCGAACAAGCGAGCTCATAGTTGCTAAGCGACAATATTACCGTTAGCTAGTGGTACTATACCCATGGGGGGTGCCATTTTTCATTAAAGTCCAAATCAGCAGGGTTCGGCCATCACAGCCCTAATCTATAGTTAAAAATAGCTGATACTAAGTTTTCAAACCAACACTGCAACACCTTGGAGACCTTACAAAACCTGAAAAATAACTTCGTTTAATGATATATTGGAGATATGGTTCGAGAGGAACTGGCTACCGGGTCAGATCGAAATTTTCTAAGGTGAACGGCACGCACCGACAGCTTCCGGATTGCCGATCGAGCAACCACTGTCTAATTAATACATTTATAGATCTTCAAGCTGCTGCTGCTGTTGTTGTGGTTGGTACTAGTCGAAAACACGTTCGCGTCTAATTTAAGAAGAACGTTTAGCTTTTCCACCAAACATCCCGGCACCACCTTATGGTCTCTATTCGACAATTGAACAAAATTAGTTTGACATAAAAAAAATCCTTTGTTTTCATTGATACTTTAGCTCTGCAACACTTCGTCTGTTATACCGAGTTGTAGAAAAAGTATTATGCGTCCTTCTATCTATATAGCTTTAAAGTAATTTATCTCAGATTAGATCAAGCGCGTCAGGTCGGCGCGGGTCTCAGTCGAAAGCTGATATCTGGCAGCAGTGAGTGTCAAAAGGAATTGTGGGACTACCATTAGGATGAGTAACGAAATTTTTGCAAAAATTTGTTTTCTTACGGAACTTTATTACGATAAAGATAAAAAATCAGCACTGTTTATGGTCAAGATGCGTTATCGAAAAAGAACGGCCTAAAGATGGTTCTGGAAATTTCGATGTGCTCCTCGCAGTGGTCGACCAAGTGCGGAAAGAGATGGTGGTAGGTGGAACAAAAGCGATACGCCAGTAGCTGTGCTCCCGCCAGGGAACAAAACGTTCACGACCACAGAGTTTTAAATTATTTCAATAGGCTGAATGTTTGGGTGAACGAACGAATCGACATATTTCCATCCGCAAAACTCTGCAGAAGATCGAACCATTTCTTGCGCATGCGCTTCATTACGTATGCTGAAAAGTAAATCGCATAAAACAACGGTGTACAAATAAAAAAAAGTGTGCGCTTTTAAATCTGTGGCAAAGCCCACGCTGACGCCAAACAAAATGGTACAGGACCTAAAAGGAACTGTGCATTGTGAGTTGTCCGTTTGGTAAAACGACCGATCCAGACTGTTCACAACTAACAAGATCACAACAAACCATTGAAAAAAATAGACCGGGCACGGTGAGATAAAACGCATTAGTTAAACCTGCTAAACCTGTTAAACCTGCAACACTGACCGACCAAAACATTTTAGCTAAAATTACTGGAAAAGTTTAATGGGAAATTTGAACGCATTCGTCGTACTATTTGGGCTTTGCATGCCCAGGCCATAATGGTTTCGGTCTCTGCAGAACTTCTTAGAGATAATAATTGAGTTTCAATTTTTTGGCCAAAACCTCTACAGTGATGTAGTTATGATGCTGCCTGAAAAATATATTTGATTAAAATGAAACAAATTTAATTAAGTGATATTATTTTAAAATATTATAAAGTAGCTACAGTTTTGGCTTCTTCGGCCACCCCAGCTATATCAAAATACTAAGACGTACAACATGTGCTAGAAGGATCAGGTCAATTATCAACGTACTACGTGGTATTCGTACTCTCGACACGTGTCGCAAGAGTACGAATCAACGTTCTGGCCAATAAGATGCTTCATTTGCCGATAATTGTGTCAAGTTGAGATAGATACGTTTATCTACGCACTTAGAGACAGCCTTCTACTTTTACCTGCAACTTGCTAAAATAATGAACCCAAAATCAGCCCCAAATACCAGTGCAGTGCTGCTGGACGTGACATGTACCGTAGGGCGTAGGGTCGAGAAATATTTGTCCAAGCCATAATACACAGGCTATAACAATATATAACGAGAAGAGCAGAACTAGCCGTAAGGAAAGAAACTAAGTGTGTGTTTTGTACGTGTGCGTACGAAACGTGTCCGAGCTCGTATTTACTTCAATGCTGATTGACCTTGTGATGTTGTTGCTGCTGTTGCTGCGCGACCGATGAAGCCGATGGAGGTTGACCCTCTCGTGATGGTGGCCGGTGATGAGGTGGCGGTGGCGGCTGTAGCTGGGTCTGCAACGCCCCTTGTGGCTGCTCGTGTTCAGAGCCAACCAGGCTGCTGCACTCGGAACGATTGAGCGTCTCATCCGAACCCCGACCGCATCGATCTCCTATAAACCACCGAGAAAGATCAACAAACGCACTGATATTCGAAGTTCGAGGGCATGATATACGGCGAAAAGATGCATTATATATATATGCGTACTCTTTGGTAGCAAGCTCTTGTAGTTGCTTCAGTACAAGGACTTGCTACCAAAGAGTAACGAGCGATATAAGTTAGCGTATTCATATGTATACATATAGGTCAAAGCAGGTGATGCTATGCGTTTGATAGGATTCAAAAAGAATTGTGCATTGTGAGTTGTAGCCATGGTCGACGATAATGAAAGGTGCTACAATCAAATACAAGTTGGACAAGGCCATCTTCAAGCTAAACACGTAGGGACAACTTAAGTAGAGCATGACAATATACGAATGTATATTATTATCAGAGGGTACGTTAACGTGTTAGGTGAACTCTGTTAATTTAATGGTTCAGTATGACATTACCTGCTCAACGTAGCCAACCACACCTTTGCCTCGTCGTTGGTGGATTTGCAGAAGGCAAGCTAACTTTTGTAAAACCATCATGATGCATAGATGACGCGACAAGCTCATCCTAATAAATTTCTCATTTACTAGGGTAATCAAATGCAAATTGTCGTTTTACTTTACTACTTCTTGCTATTTTCGATTTCTACTGAACATCACGTCTGGTCGCTACAAACGTGCCCCTTTCGAAGATATGTCGCACTATAATTGTGCCTTTTAAGTCCACGTATGGTAACATCAGCCTCCGACTAACAGTCTACCGCTATTGAATGATAAGGCCGAATGAAGAATGAGAGGGGCCATGCCATGCTAATAAATGGATGAATCGATGATATTAATAGGATTATCAAGACTGCCATCATTGTAATCGCTGCAAGTCATCACAGCTCGGGCTTCGGTTATCTCATCAAAGACATGCTGCGAAGATGATCAAAGGCTAAATGCTCTACGGGGCTTACGACGGTCCACGTACGATCGTCCGTTCGGTCCACTGGACAACGACGAATAGCAACAGAAAATGAAATATCAAAATCGCGAAAATAACAAAAATCCTTGTTAAAAGCAGGGCCGATTCTCCATAGTTGTATTTGCCATTCAGGCCGTGTAACATTACTCCCAGAAAACCGTACTAACAGTTTATAACATTCATGTAAAAATTAAATATATAGAAAAAAAAAAATTCGGAACTTTTAAGAACACCCTAGTAAGGAAAGAAATTGGTTTTCGGCAAGATCTCGTGCGTCTCAGTTTATATTAGCTTTAAAATCGTTGCGTCACTGTTCCTTACGTTACACCGCTAGAATAGACGTTGCGTTCTGCTTTCGACACCGCGGTACTGACAATAACGCAAATCGAGAAGAATATGCAAATCACGTATAAGTTGCTTTATTCGAAAAAGCAAGCCAAATGTATATTTATTATAAGAAGCTTTAAAGCTTCTGCTCAACGGTGCACTGTCACTTTCGCACGGTCGCTATCATTTTACCGTTTTTTTCGACGCCCCGCTTCGAACCACCACCCGACGAACTAATAAACCCCGGAATTTTCAAAGACAAAATTTTTGTTCGACGTAAGGGTTCCATGTGTACGTACTGGCATAGACAAACGTGCTTGAGGCCAAGCAGTCGCTCAAAAACATTTACCAACTGGACGACCGACAATTCAGATGAGCTACTCTACTGATGGATTTTAGCAGACGGCACCTTGTACGAAAATAACATTCTTCGACGCACTGCTCAAGCCATACAAAGCTGTCATTTAACTATAGATGGGGACGATTCCGTACATTGAAAAAACGACGGTTTTACAGTTCATGCTAAAAGCAGATGACCGTATGTTTTAACAGCAGCGAGTCGTATACGTCGGCTTGAGTCTTGGTTCAATTCATGATCTGAAGTCTTAGGTAGCATGTTGCCTTACTCAGGCTCTATCACTACGCGAGTGTCCACAATAACTGCATGGCAGGTCATTTTTAAAACCAAATAATTATGGATTCGTCTCTTCAAATGATGACACCCGTTTGAAATTCAAGGATTCTTCTTGTAACCGGTCTGTGATATCCAGAAACAGAATTATATTGCCGTTTGTCTCTATTCATCTTATCCTTAGAAACGGCATTTCCAGATTATTTAAGGTAATATTAATAGTAAAATTTAAACAGTAGAGGCAAAAATGATGGGACGTACATTTAGCTTGAATATGGTCATAGTACGGCGGAGAGTGAACAACGGTTCCTTCTAAATGTGTACTCAGAAAGTAATGGCGTTTTAGCAGTGGTAATAGCAAAACAAATCAACTACTTCGTGTGCCCATATATCAATCATGTTTATCTCCTAGATTAGATTGGCGTCAAAGAGAAAATCTCATAAAAACTGTCACTGCCACTGAGACATTCATTGCGTTCAATCCTCTCGTTTAGGCGATAGATATTTGATCCCTGGCTTTGAAGGTTGTCCTTCCATCCAACCTAAGGTCCCCGTTTCTCCTTTGAGTTGATTTCGACAATTTGGGATGGATCTAGTAGCTCTATCTGCCAGTATACGCATAAACAGTTGCAAAAGCAGTAGCAGGACTATCACCACAAAGTGACATGCAAGTCCCAACAACAAACAGTCGGGTTGGCGGACGGTTAGTGGGTTGGTATCCTTCCGATAAGGTACCGAAAGCCCTAAAGGAAATGGAGGGACCATTGCCGGGTGTTATTGACGACGATTACTCTCAATTTGCAAGAAGGAAGGCGGATCCTGCAGATCCATTTTATCCTTTACTGCTCTTTCCTGCTTCTTCGCTCTTCTCTTCTTCGTTGTTTTCTCAACCACAAAACAGACCGAAAAGGCCTACATTTTTTTCGTAATCATCATATGTAGTCTCGTAGTAGGTTTTCAATTTCTTTAGTAAATGAAACAGCAGGCGCACCTAATTAACTTCTTTCTCAGCTGGGCTACTTACGGTTTGAATGGTTCAGTGGCCGGATTCTAACCTCTTGTTCTGCCTCATTTGTCCACCACTTAAACGACGGATACTTTGCTCACCCAACTCGAGCCCACTTTAGTTCACCCGAGTCATTCTTAACTGCTTCACAGCCCCAATACAGCTTCCTGTTCTATCTCCTTTCCTTCCCCTGATTCGACCTATGTCGTGAAAATGTACACCATATCTTTTTCCCTCCGCTTTTCCTTGACCATCATCCACATCTCGCACCTAGATTACGCTGCAGACATCTCGTTATGTGTTGTCGGTTTATAGCGCCGTGCCACTTTCCTACTATCACCGTCACCGTCATACTCCCTTGATGGTAGTTTCGTTTCGCAAACATTCTACATGCTATCAGGGTCCGCCCCGTCATACTTCATCGTCTTAGAGCAAGTATTCTCGCTAGCTGGCACGCTTCGTTTGCCTCGTCAGACCCTTTTTTACTGACAAGTTGTGCGCTGCAGGCCTTCGACTTCCAGGAGTATCTGCGCAAGCACGCATCCCACATCTACTTCCGGGGTGGCGAACTTCCGTTCTTCGCATCAGACGATCCTCCCCGTTAACCTGGTACTCTCTTCTATGAGACGACGATAGCCAACTCGTTGTTATTCCCAATCACCAGCTCACGCTTTCTCTACTTTTCGTTCCCATTAGTTTTTCATCGAGCCATCGCTACGTTTCCATATTCTGTTCTGTCCTTTTATAATTCTTCTCTATTCATAGCATCGCGTCGGTTTAGAATTCTTATGCTCGCAGTACGATTCGAGATAATCTGATGTTAAACTCCCATATGTGAGCATATGGATAGATACATACATTCAGAAAGAAAGATGAATGAGTAAAAAGGGGATATTGAGGTTGCCGAGACCGCGAATTGCTAAGGTTTAAACATGAAACAAGGTCCAAAACGTTACTCAATAAGATTCGAATCCGGAAAAGGAAACTTCAGTGGACGCAAATTTGACATCCAGGCTAGCAATGATACCTATCATGTACGGTGTATATCTTGAGAGTTCTGAATGCATGTGAGCTGATAGTAATAGCAAAGCTATCTGAGGCAGTACATTGTTAAGAACCTGTGAGATTGTAACTTTAAGATTTTAGCCCTTATCGTTATGAAAATCGTGTACGAGTATCTGAGATGGTTTCAAAATGGGTTAAAATTTCATAGAATCCGTCCATCCAATTTACAACAGATCAAATTCAGCAACAGCAGAGTAGTGAACCCGAAATGGTCGCATCAACTGCTTTCTATCCTAACCAGGTAGTAACCTTACGGCCTTATCTTACTTGCTAGCAGATATATTTTTTTAAAAGAGAGCAGTGTACAGTTAACGATAGTTAGGATAGGGACCTAGATATAAACAATGCCTATTATAAGCCGAAATTCTGTATGCGTACCATTTATTGTCAGTTCTACTGCGTATAATCAGTCAAGAGACATAGTTGGTTTTAATTGCTTAAACTACGGTTTACATTTTTACTGTAAAGGCATCTAGAGTGAGTTGCTTATAATCATAAGAAGTAATTATGTGATATGGTTCAACTGAAAAAAAAAAACTATATATACCAAAAAAAAATAGTCAATGCAAGGTTAAAAATATATCTTTTAAAAATCACCTAATTTCTCTTACATACAGAATAAGTTAGTACAACCACAACTTCCACACTGAATATACTTTAATATTCTTCCCTGAAATTTCCGCATTACTGTTAGTGAGTACGATTTTAGCTCAGGCCAATAAATTGCTGCAAATGCAAGTCTAGTTGTGCACATCTGTATCCCCATACTCGAATAGTAAGCGATACCAAACGTAATGTTTTTTTTTTCGAAAGGGGCTTCGAGGGGCCCAGCGCTTCAAGTGATAGCGAACTCCTACACTAAGTGGACGTAGCGGCTCTATCGAAAGCATACGAAAAACAGGCCACAAAGCAATAGATATAACATAAGCCTAGCACGTAATCGGCCGTTTAGGTAGTAGTTAAAGCTGCGCTACTGGACAGTTTGCATCTAACTATGTACAGACCATAGAAGGCTATCAAGTAAGCTAAGAAATAAACATACGAAGATAAAACTTCGATAGTGCTTATCAAGTAAAAGAACCCATGCCAACTCACTTGCTAAAATTTTCAATCTGTTCAATTAACCAAAAAAATCAAGTTACTCGAATCGTTTTTCAATGCTAGGTTTCTTCGTCCGATAGCTCCGCCTTTATTAAAAGCCTAACGCGTCTACAATGCGTCTATAGAGTATAAATGTCAAAATTTCGATAGCGTAACCATCGTAGATGAGCTTATCATGTTCGCAAACCGAAATGGAATTCACTTGAGTGGCCACGGTTTATGCTCCGTAAAGTAAATTGGAAAAATTGAGCGATAGATTGACTGAATTGGGTAAGCAGCGGCAATATTGGCAAACGGTGTACATAACCGCGGCACTAAAATTTAAAAATATATAATATGATTTCATTTGTGTATCAGGTATGCTGCACCCGGAATCGTACTCGTCAGAAACTCGCCAGTGACAAGAAGCTGATAGATTAATTGTAGATCTCACAAAAGACTACAAATACTATCGGCTAAGTTCTAAGATAGCTAATGTGAGTGGGGGCGAAGCTTCGAATGGATTAAGAACGTTGAAACAAACGGACAGGGGCTAAGCTGGAGTAGAAATGAAAGATATTAAAAGTCGGCCTTTCACAATCATTCCTGTTAACAATTTGCTTTTGACAGGGCATTCAATCGTCTTATGGAGGTCTCATTAACGACTAGCTGACGCATCGTTATTTAATAGAAAAACACTAGTTCAAAATGATCAGTATGATACTAACGCTTTAAATAAAATAAGACATGTCGATAATGTAAATCATATAACGTCAAATATAAAAGCTCGATCGAAAGAAAGTTTCTCTCGATCGCTAAAGAAACGAAGTTTTCATGATTATGGAGGACGCCAACAATAAGAGGCGGATCATTGCACAGAAAAGCACATATGTTAGAATAGTAAAAGAAAGAGGTCGAAATTTCTAAAGTTTAGCACCTAATTGCATTAAGATGGGCAATCTTCAAACCGATGAAACCTTTGGACTCGAATATTTGGACTTACTTGAATTTACCAAATTCTAATTGTCATTGTTTAAGTGTGCCCGATCATCTGATGAGGTTTTGAAAAATAACGCAAACAAATCTATGCTAAAGCAGATCGGAGAAGCTTTAGAGTAAGAACAGCTAGTAGGTGACGTTGCTGATTTATATAGCTTGCACATGAGCATGTTTTTAGTGGCTACAATGAGTTCTAAAAAATATAGAAAGAATATTATTTGCGAGCGTACTACTACTACCAGCCTTGCGATTAAATTCCATATATTCATTTCGCCGTAAGCACCTTAGTGGAACAGCTCTGACGTGTGATAGGGAATTTCCGTACTTTTGCCATTTATGTACTATAAACGAGAAACCTTTGTACTTATCAGAGATACAAACTGAACCAGAATGAGGTCACGTGTGCTTTGTTTGTTTATCCATTTCTTTTCCACCTCACCTTTTACCTTTGACCCTCGGTTTCCGTTTGGTCGTAAGTCCATAACAGACTGAACTTAGCTAGCCAAATAAATGAGCATCTTGAAACGAAATGAGAGACACATAGAGGACAGGACTAGAGGAAACAGGCGCTGTGGATGTTAGGGACCAGTGCCTAAATCACCCTTTCGACATCGTCATCTCCACCGTACGTAGGTAGCCGGTATTGCTATGGCCGAAGCCGTTTTCCACCGCCAGCTGAACGAAGCAAACTACCTCTTCGCATCAATAATGTACACAGTTACCAAGATCGGCGGCCCTTCCTTTGAACATTTGGGTTTTCGGGTTCTAGCTTTGCACAGCCCACATGGCAAGGCCTGTACCGCAAAAAGCTAGTTGCCTGTAGTCAGGTGCGGTAGCAGTAGAAGGGGCGCCAGCCACAGTTTTGCTGAGGTCAAGACGGCTAGAATAAATTCTTAACTCAAAAATTCTGTCTATGAACAGCCAAACAAGCATAAGCTCATACTTAGTTCGCGAAAGAAAAGGGGACAGACAAAAGCTTTATGTTGATTTAATGCGATATCAAAAGGAGGAAAATGCATCGTATTGGTTTTTTGTAGAAAAACCGTGATGACAAAAAGTGAAGATTAGAAAAGTAGCTCGAATTTTCTAACTTTTCTGCATAGACTTAATTGTGTGTCACGGATGCTGCATGCGCAGAATGCATGCAAGAGTCATAGAAAACGATTTTATCGTGACCAGTGTTAAACAGCTGGTCCTGTCAGCTAAATAAAATCATTATTTAGTATTTGTTGATAATCACTTGGTGTATTTGCTTGTTATAGTCGGGTGGCATCTTCGAACAGTATTTATAACACGCATTGTTTAATGAATATGATGCCCTGCTTAGACGTAGAGTTATTAATGATCATGAATTAGGCAAATAGGTTCCGTGCTGACGGAATGTTCGGCCAATAAAATGTTTAACGAAATGACAGCCTTTTCGACTTGCATTTATTGTCTTTAAACCACGTAAACACATTTTTTCAAATACAGCCGATTCAGGCTCTTGCATGATATAATGTCACCAACACCTAAACTGACACGTTTCGATTACGTCTCAAAGCGTTGCATGTACTCTTCCGCTTTATTTCCTTCTGGTTATGTGCTGTACCGTTGGAGATTCAGAATAACTCAATTGAAAATATTCTACAAACGCTGCTATTCATAGGAAGAATGCGTATTATTCGTAGACAGACACGAACTGGCAGCATCAAGGCATATGCACAAATCTAACGCGACTTTAAAAGGCAAATCTATTGGAGTAGGCCATACTGTTTTGTTTGTTAGAAGTACTCTTCTTCATACACCTACATCCTGTTCCCTTAGCGTAACATACTATGCTACCTGTACGAGACGCGACGCAACCTGCAGCCCCTATGAGAAGGAATTGCACCAACGACCGAAGGCCCGCGTGCGACTTTCCAACGGTGTGGCCAGAAAAAGCAAAGAAGGTTCGACAAGTGGCGCGCCACGAGTTACATTAAAGAGAAACAGAAAAAGGTGGCCTAGCTAGCCTACACGACAAGCGCTGTAGTAATGAAAGATTGGATTTAGAGTACAGAGGGAAAGAAAGACGAGAGAGAGGCACGAAGAAAAACGTCACTTCTTTTTGCGGCCACAGTCACCGATTTGAACTCCTACGGTACCACCAACGACATTGCGAGTAATGGTAGAGGTAAACGAACATAAAGACGCTAAACACACCAGTACCCTTAGCGATAATTTTAGCGGCGTTTGGAGCAGCAGAAGCAGTAACCTGATGGTAACCGCCGTTTATTAGCTTCAAATTGCACCTTCCCACCGAAGTCGCGACGGCGTCCGACGGGTTTGCCTGTCGCGCCCTCGCTTCTACCCAGTGCCCCTTGTCCACTTACCTTAAACTGGGTTTGGCCAAAAACCCTTTTTCCCTAACACACACGAACCTTTAGGTTTCTCTCGAAGCTGCTATGGCTATAGGTAATGGCCTCAGAAAGGAATCGGAAATAGAGCACAGGGTAAGGGGAGGGGGCGTAGGTTGGGACCTTTCTCTCACGACTTAACGACAGCGCTCATAAGATAGCGACAAGAGATTCACGCAGTAAAGCAGCCACGCACACTGGCTTATATAGACATTCGTAAGAAAGTAAGTGAAAAGCTAAAATGTAGACAAAGTCAGAAGAAAGGCGAAACAGGGTTCGGGAAGAAAACCGAACAGATGCGTGTCGAATGGATGCGTGGTAGAGCCGCTGGAGATGAAGCAGTGTCACTTCGGTGACGGTCATTGTTACCGGTTGTCGATTTGATCTTTGCTGTCGGGGATATCACCGTATAATATGTATGTATTATGGATCATTTCGCCTGAACTTCCGTCCAACACTTCAGATAGTGATATGGTAGAAAGCAGCGGTAACAGGCAAAAAAAAAGATGAGAGAATAGACCATAAACATTTCACTATAGATGTCCGGTTAGTGTGCAAGTACACAGCCACCATCGCTACAGCCATTACCAAAGTCGCCAACGTCGTCATCACCATATGCGATATATTTGATTGAAGTTGGTCGACATGACACTGATAACGCAACTACAATGGACAGTTGAACTAATGATTCTCGCACACGCATAGTTTGCTAGCCGAAGCAGTCACCGCAAAACTCTTCTGGCCATATTTAAATCCGTTTCCTCCTAACCGAACTCTCATATCTTTAGATTGAGCCAGCTTCAATAGATTTTTCGTTTGAAGAATGGGGTATTCAAGTATTGAGCAATTTTTCCGTCTCCGAAAAGCAAATTTTCGGCGTTAAAAAATTAAATCTCAATGAAATGCAATGATAACTAATTAGGGCACTTGAAATGCAAAACAATGACAAAATCTTGGCAATAAGAAAGGACAAATACGACAGAACACTCGGATGTGTTTAGCCTTGTTTCGACTAGACCAGCCAATCACAACAAATAAGACAGTTCCGGCCCTGCGAAATCGTTTATCCATCTTTAGGTAGGTAAGTAACTGTTTTCTGTATATGTACTTTTGTTAATTATTTGACACACAGTCGCGTTTGTATCACATCTTGGCTTTATATATTTGTTGGCGAGATAATTCGGCAGTGTAGATGGAAACGTCTCAATGCAGCTAGAGTTTATGCTTTTTGCTGATATTGCCCCTGTTGCGTCTGCTGTCACCGCCGAAATAACGATCGAGATCTGGTTGAATGCAGTCCTTAAATGCTACACACGTACTTCATACCGCAGGAAAATACATGCGAGGTAGGTAGCACTACAATTCAAATGTTGGATCGGCATGACGTCGTTGCCGTTGTTATTTACCGCACGACTAAGCGCTTTGCGTTGAGGCTAGTCGAGCTTCTAGCTGTTGTAAGTCGGGAATTCGAAATGAAAATGTTACGTTCAAAATGCCATCATCTTGGGGTTTTACTGACTCGAATCTGAGTCGATTGAATGAGCTAACGGTATAGTACGGTGCGGGAATAATAGGACAGCAATTATTTTTGATCTTTTCATTTACCTGCTGCTGCTTTCGCATATTTTCCTATTGCCAATAGTGGTATCATAGTAACTATCCTCTTTGAGAAAGCCTTGATTTAACGTTCATTAACGCATCATTGTATCATCACAGAGACACTTGTGTAAGGCGTCCTGGTGACGGCGAAGGGCGATCTGCTTCATTCTATGGCTGTATTCATTTGTGCTCCTTTTATCCTTCCACGTTTGTTTTGTTTCTTTCACGGCACAAACGCCGTCTTTTCTAATATACATATATACGGTATGATGTAATAAACAAGCAAATATATCCTATTTCTATTTTATAATGTGAAAAATTATCAATAATAACGGAAACGACGCTTATCAACTGACCGTTCGCATTATATTCAACAGCGTGCACACGACGTGTGGCACTCATTATAAAGTCCCCTACACCTGTAGACAGCGCAAATCAATGAAATTGCATGTAGGCAGTTGCTACTTGAAATTTCGATGTTACTTCTGCTGCCTGCCGGCAGTATCTCATGCATGTACACGAGATGTATCGATTCACATAACAATTATAACTCTTAATAATATGCTAGTATTGCAGTTGATGTAAAACTATTATTTTTCTATATCACACATACAGGTGTAAATATAATATACAAAATCGTCTCGCTACTAACGGTTCTGTTTGATATGTACTGCGTATATGCAATAGGATGATTAATAATGTCGTCCCAGCTGACTGCTCCTGAGTAGCCCTGTGGTACTGGGATCAAGAATCCTCTGCTATAATTATAGATATGATCATTTGGTGTAGTGGAGTTTGATCATTGTTATTCTAGTAAGTGGAAAATCCTTTTTGTAGTATGGTTTGTGGTCAGCTGTCAAACTCGCCATCTCCTCCGTATCAACTAGCAACAATAGTGCGCTGACTTCATTTCGTTCGTTCGAAACGTTCGAACGACTTGCGTGCCAGCCGATCCATACATACGTACACACACACATGCATACACACAAATATGCACATATACACTGTAGAATGAGAGTTTCAACCGATGATACACGCACCTTGCCCCGTTGACGCACTAAGATACATTGAGTTGTGTCAATGAGTTGCCAACTGCGGGATGCTGGCCGCGGCCGATGAACTCGCTCGTCCTCTTTCAACTTTCAGCAGCCCGAGCAGTTATCGTCTTGAAGAAGCAGCAGCAGCAGCAGCAGCAGCAGCAGCAGTAATGCTAGCGACAGCGCTTCGTGCTGGCGGTAACTGAAGCCGCGATGAGCCCCGACAACGACACCTCGTCGAAGGGAACGATGCTGAAGCTGATGATGGCGATGACACCAGCGCCGCTCCCGTTTTTGTCGCAGATTTCGTTGGTTTCGCTATCGCTGTCGTTGTTTCTTCTTCTGTTTCGAAGCGAGCGGCAACTGTAGCTACTTTTGCTGCTGCTGCTGCTGACAGTCCAGGCCCTGGCGCTTCTGCTATAGCGATTGTTGGCGCAGCCACCGCCGCCGCCGCCGCCGCCGCTAATTCCGCTGTCTCTATCACTGCCAGTAGTTGTGCCCCTACTTTTGCGACTGTTGAAATAGTTTGGACGATAGATATTGCTGTATATGTAGCGCTAGGGGCGGCTCTAAGCGATGATCTGCTCTGACTCTGTTAGCTAATAAGTTCATCGCAAGTAACTGAGCACCAAGCGCTCGAACCCACACACATCACGTCACGTCTGCGTACGTTCGTTGTAGCAGCAACATTCGATTATCGTTAAAGTGATCTATCTCCTGCCACTGCAGCTACCGCGTTCCTATTACCCTTGTTAGTGCAATGAGATAGATTCACTCACAGCATCCCTGCTTTCTCCGCTCTCCTCAGTCTTATAAAATGTTTGATCATGTGCGCACCTAAATAAGACAATCAACTGCCTGACGTTTCCCCTTTTCTCTACTCGAAAGCTATTATGACTTTTCGCTGCACGACCACGTCCACTGCCTTCCCAAACAGCAGCAGCAGCAGCACGACAGGCTCTTTCTCTTCCAATACACACATATACACGTCTGTCCGTCCGTCCGTCTGTCGATATGTCTTTTTCCACTCTTTTTGCTTGTTGCCTGTTGCTAGTTATCGTGAAACAAAGTCTAACCTGATCGACAGCGATTCAGATAGCAGGACAGACATAGCCATCACTAATCAGCCGCAGGTCGTATCAGTGGCTGTTGCAATGCCAATAGCAGGAGCAGCCTGGCAGGCCAGTGCACGTAGTCGCATCGAATAGAATAGATTATTTCAATATCAATAATAAGAGTACTCGTTGCACAGCACCAACAATGATCACGTTAAATGTCTTCTTCTTCGACCACTACGGCACACAGCTACCACAGTTTCACTAACCATCATCGAAGCACCCCGATCAACCACCAGCCACCGTCTGCACACTACACTGTGTTCTGCTGCGACTGCTCTGATAAATAAAAAATAGACCGACAAAACGGTCGACTGACGGACGACGGGATGTTCGCCACAGGGGGATCGTAGGGGCGACGGGGCTTCGGCTGAAATGGCGGAGTGCCTGAGACAAGCGGCGGGTTAAGAGGAAGCCCGCGCTGAGCTCGTTTGCGCGAACCAAAGCTAGCGCGTTGACGAGCCAGAGATGAGAAGCAGTTGATGTTTCAGACACGAATATAATCGCGCGACGTGTGTCCCAAAATAATAACCATAGCGACTTAGAATTACGGTCCATATCATACATGTTGCACTCCATTGTCTATAGGTAGAGCTAGACAGCAGTTTACAATTTGTAGGAGGTTAACTGTAAGGTAAGATTTTGAATTGTGCTATTTCAGTGTTTTGTTAATTATACGATACTGACAGCATATAGTTAATTTGGGTACTAGTTACCATTGGGTAGAGAAAAAAGTACAGACTGGTTATGGGTTTACTGATCAGCGGCTCACCTTCGCATTTGTTTACCAAGTTTGTACGAGAATTTCGCCATCCGTTCTCTCTGTATGACTTATTTAACGACCCGCCCGACTAGATAATCTTGTTTAGTGCTAGTAATCTCGGTACTGCTATGAAGGCATATTTGGAGACGCCTTATGAACGAATGCAAGTTTGTAGCTTCGACATTTCGACATCCTCATCGGAATTTACCCGCGTCAAATATCGTCTGCTGCGCGCTTTATTTTGCCCGCTAGTTTTAGCGTGATGGCTGGTAATTTCGGGCCACCAAAGTAAGCAATTCCAACTGCGACCGGCGGTTCCACTGAAGCCCACTCATTGTACTTGATCGTCATGTTAAATGCTTACTGCCTTTTCGTATCGCTGATTGAATTGATGTATTGTAACAATTCAGAGGCGGTTGTCGTCATGTGCAATCCTGCCGTTCACGACAATTACGTATTGGCAACAGAGGTTCCGTCAATCTCAGTTATGCACCAGAAAGCGTTCTCAGTCCATGCTCGCGTTCGCTGGCGATGGGAGAGGATGCGGAAAGGACCTGCTCCGGCGGCGTTGACTCCTGTACTCTTTGTTACATTTTATGGACGAAGCAATGGACTCTTGCTGGCTGCACTCGCCGTCCGGACTATTTCTCCAGGCAGGGCCTAGCGCTACAAGGCCATCCTTGTATGTCTACACGCACGGCATTTATGCCCGCCTTGGCCATGGGGTTGCCGCGACGGAGCGTCGACCCGCCCCCATGGTTCGCACACACGTGCAGACGAGTCAGAGGCAAAAGTAGTGCAACTCTGTTAGCTGCTAGTAACGGCAGCGACATTGTTACAATGGCTAAGAAGAGTAGTTAGATATTGATATTTAAATCCGATTGCGTAACTGTTTACCTGTCAGCGAACACTAAGTATATGACTTCAAAAAGACTCATCCTCAAATAATCGATGATTTCTAGCCAGTTTTGCAAGCTTCAGAGTGGATAATGTGTTGTGACACGGTGGGCATTGATTCCAAATACGTATATTACAAGTGGGAAGTTCAATGGTCGCTGGAGAATTTATGTAAAAATAATTTGTTAGTCCGTTTTACATATAATTCTTTCAAAGATATACACAAGAGACATTAATTGTATATATGTCTATATGCATGCTGAGCCACGTTATTTACTGATAATAAGAAACGTTGTAAGTTATCGTTATATATAGCTTCAAAATATCAGAAGTACTCCTGTACGCCATGTTCACTTCAGATCATTGCAGATCGAATACCATTGTCATTACCGTAATGAATATGGTTTACATTGAACGACTAGGCGACACGACAATGAACTATGGTGAACCTGAAATTATAGTGCGTAATTCGAATGCTCAAGGTACCTTTATTATTTATCAAAAATCTAAGGCAACCAACTAAAGTGAAAGCATCCTCCACTACACTGCGACCAGCGCAGGTGCTTTCCTAAACTATACCCTGAAAAATTAAAAATGGAATTTATACTGTCCGACACATTCAGTATTCTTTACGTGTTCTAATCTATTCATATATATCGGAAACAAAACAACTAATAGTTCGATCAGCACTCTGAAGCCTACCTAAGGGCACGGCACATGTATTTTTTTAGAACGTCTTCTCTTTAAAGGGCCTATAGAGACAGGCAAGCATATTCCAGGTAAAAATGGTAGCACCGATTCATCTCTTCAGAACACGTGGATCATCAGTCGATTGTAACCAATAAGTAAAAATATGCGCTGAGATAATGACTCAGTAACTATGTTCGATTTTGAATGTGATCGACTTCGTTGAAAAAATGAGAGTTGTGATTAAAGCTAAGGGCCTTGCGAATGTTTTTCATGAACTGTTCATAAGATAAGATGTCCACAAATCTAGAATGACTCACATTCAGAAGGCTGTTTTGTGTCCAGAGACCAAGATCTAACTGCATTAATAGCCCGTGCTATTCTTTCATACCACAGTATTTGGGCTAGATATTGAGGTGATTATCTATGATAGCTCTATACAAAATAAGTGTACTAAGTAAGCCAAGTATATGATGCCATAATTTGAGTGTTCGAAGCCGTACTTTACGCTTATTATTATGTCATTCGTAGAAAACATAGGTGCAGTTTAATTTACTTTTGAGCTCGATATTCTTAACTATAATTTACGCTTACATGTATCCATACGGTAAACGTTGTGTGACTGAAGTCCATGATACATAATACTAATTTTGCTACGGGTATACACTTAGAGGTGAAGTGTACTGATGATGCAGAGCAAGCAAATATTCATTAAGATAGATATAGTCGCGCCGGCTTTTCAATATATGAATAGAAGTATATCCTGAATTCTTTGTGTACAAAAATGCAATTTCTTTGAAGCAAGAAGAACTTCGAAATCCAAACTCACTTACTCGTTGTTATTCCCTTTTGCTATTGCGACGATATAAATTACTTATTTAGTCTATAAAAAATAAATAAACAAACCAGAAATATTTTTAATACATAAATTACAGTAAGTAAATTTTGATTCCTATCTTCCATTGGCAATGTGTATATTTATATTTATGTCGAAACATAGTACCTAATATTTCACTCGTTAGATTATTGCTTAGTTTGTATGATGATATTATATGTTCACGAACTGCTGCCACCCAAAGCTAACGCGGACCACGATGCGTACAATGCCATTTACTTTCCACTTTGTTAAATCAAACATATAATTTAACATTTTTTTATATTATATATGACCAAAAAATTCATGACCAGTATGGGTAGCTAACTACTAACTCAACGAAAAGGTTGATATATGGCATATATATATATAACTACTGACAAGACAAATAATACCAACTACATAGGTAATCTTGTACTACTCATATAATTGAGATACACCAGGTACTTTATCGTCTTGTCTATAGGTACGGGTCTCAGCGAATGGAGGAAATCCTTCGAAGCATATTTTTGAACCTGCATCCAAAAATTATTCATTAAGCTAGTCATTCGTTTATAAACTTAATAAACCGTAACTTGGTACGCATGTGCCTTAAAAATTTAATGCAATTAATAAATTATGATCGTATGGTCACTGCAGCCGTTGTATCATTCATTCATTGCAGCAAAGCCTTAAGCAAGGCCCGTGTGTATTTCAAGCATCGCTTCTACGGCATTCGGTTGAGACAATTTATTTAGTCTTTAGGGGCTAACGTTATACATTGACACCGAGAGTTACCCTGTTATTATATAACAGTATTAATAACTAAAATGTAACGATAGTAATAATGAAAATGTTTACTATTACTAAATTATTATTAAATATGGCACTGATGTACATTGTTCTTGTTATTCTTGACTAGTGAATTGGCCTAGATAGTACGATTCAATAAAGTTCTACTGTAGCGTATTTTTATTTTGAGTGTCGCGGCTTCTGTTTATGACATAGAATTCAGTCGAGCGATGATCTCTAGAAAAAATCCAATTCAAGTTGCCCCTGATTAAGCTAACTGTAGTTAGCTTAGTCGGGCCGGTGAGCCATATAGCATTGCAACTAATTGAAACGCTTGAAAATACAGAACGATTCAGGGCATCTTGACTGGTTTCACATGAGACCATGTGTTTCAAGCGTTCTCTGAGATCGCACGCTTAGGTTAGATATAAATTAATCATATAACCTCAAAAGAAAACCAGGAGTCCCTGCTTTTAATCGCATATTTCATGTGGAAAATGAAAGAAAATGTCATAGAGTCTTCGTTTATTTCTGATCGCGCCCATACTTCCATAAAATAGCTTACTTGTTTTGTGTTGTGGATGGAGCGATTGAAAGACACTGGACAATGCGGAAAGCAGTGCTTCTTGCATCCAAACGAGAAGCACTGCTTTCCGCTGACTGTGGGCTTGGGTACATGCTTTTGAAAATGTATCATAGACTTAAAGAATATTGCTCCCATCGAACACCAAATAATTCGAAGTCCACTCAGGTGACAAGGGATTCCCTGGACGCCATCAACCATGTCTTCATCGAGGAAATCGACATTATTATAGTGGACAGTCAATCGTTGGGCTCTACGTAGCTAATGCAATTTCAGGCAACTTCTGGGACTGTGGCGAAGTACAGCTTATGAAAAGATTCTGCAACAGACCAGTTCTATATGGTGATGTGGATATACTTCGTGTGCATACACGTGTGTACAAAATTATACACAAATATATATATATAAATAGCTTAGTTGCTCTCTTTGGCTGACTATAAATAATCTATGAAAGATTATTGCATGACTACATGCTGCTGGACCCATATAGTGCTATATCGGGCGAACACCATTCGGAAATGTCATTGACTACCGTTCTCCATGTACTGCTTTTATTTACTATGATTTTGCAATGTTCAAATATCAGAGAGAAATTTTCGAAGAGACTTAATCGGAAATGGCTTCTTCGAAGCAGAAAACGAATACTTTTAGGCAGCACTTTTAATGTAGGTAGGCCACGAGGAATGAAGTATATCTAAAAATGAACTTAACTGCAAAAATTTACTGTTAATAATTAATATATAATAATATAAGTAATTAAGATATAATATATAATAAAAACTAATTTAATTTATTTTAACTGTAAAAATTGCACTAAAGTTGTTGTTGAAAATGCCAAACCACACGGCTTACGTCGCTCTTCAAAAAATAATTCATCATCCAGTCAGCTAAAAGGGACAGTGTCGTTTTAAACCTTTGATAACATCTCAACTGTTCGTATAACATTTATTTTTCCCGACAGCCTTTTCTGGAAATTTATGCTACCCTATTTGTTGCTTGACTGTGTCAGAGCGTGTTCCCGCACCAAGCAACTCAAGCGTTCTTTGTCACCTGTATTGTCCTTACTGTGACACTGAAATCAATGATATTTTTTACTAAACTTCCCAATGAATAACTTAATAACCAAAATCGTTTTTTGAAAAATTAAACTATTACAGTTGTAGCCTGGTCTACTTATTTCTAACTTGACATAGTCAATGTAGCATAGGAGACGATATAAGTAAAAAAAAATGTGTATTTTTATGAAAAGAGCTCGTTGTATTAAATGCTGATACATTTTATCACTATATAAAATTGTGAATATCGTTTATGAAAGAGTATTAGCCTTTACATACCATTGCTTACTTTGTAAATGAGCTAAGGAACTTCAATATGGGTACTGATTTTTCGATAATCTAAAAAAATAATTCAGAAACCATTAGCAAAGACTGGAAATTAAGCGCTATATAATAAGGCTGCATGCTAGTTTTGCTATATCCATTTGGTTTTTTCATTGATTTTGACTTGCGCCTATCAGTACCTTAGGAAAGCAGAGTACTTCGAATGTGTTGGAGTACTGAAATCCCTGCCCTGAAATGATGTACAGGTTTAGCAATTGGAAGCGCAATATAATCGGACTCCTCATCAACCACAGTTCGAACTAGGCTCAAATCGCTGGTTGTTATTACTATTATGGTGTCTGTAATTTGAAGAAATTCCATGATTTTGACTAGCCACGACTGAAATGTGCCATGACCATGCGAGCAGTTATCAACTAACTTAGACCATGTTACTGTAGATAGCACGGAGTCATTCAAGCATTGAAAAATCTGTCACTTGTTTTAAAGCTTCTAGAGATAGTCAGTTCCCAGAATGCGCGTATAACACTACCACCTCTCGTTGTAAATTTACTGTCCTTCGCTTGCCTGTTCGTTTAGCCGTCTTCCTCTCTTTTTCAAAGATTCTTGTGTCTCGTCATATTCCCGCAACTTCCTCCGTCACGACAACAGCGCTTGGCTTGTGGCAGAGCGCTTCTTCGTCTAGCCGATGAGAGCAGCAGTGGCAATGGCAGCAGCAATGCAGGCGAGCGGTTTGTCGATGGTAGATTCTTGCTATGCTACTACTTTTCTCTCTTTCTCGTTCCCTCTCAGTCTCTACAGTGCGTCTCAAACGGACGCTGCTGGTTGTTGTTTGTGCCATCGTGGCAACATGGAACCCTTGTCGTTCGCTCATCCCCGTTCTTGTTCGTGTCTCCTGGCTGCTGGCATCGTTGGCAAGCCAGTTGACAAATGCGGCTCGTTGAGCTAGTAGCAGCCCCCAGCTGGGTCGCGGACTAGCGACGCCTGTCAGGGTAATCGTGGAGCGAGAGCGACAGCGTCAGTCGGTGAAGAGGATGGCGGTGACGGAGAAGAAGCAGGCGACACAGTGGCGCCCCTGCTTTCCTGCTTGCTTGCCTCCTTCAAACAATCCCCCTGCCAACCGAACCCAGTCCTCTCAGCTACCGACGTGCTCAACAAGACGAGATGCCCATTCCACCCCCGTACCGTCTCCTGCCGCCCGCTTTACTCTCCGAGGGTTGCTGGCACTTGGACACGGCGGTGACAACGCCGCTCTCCACCTTCTGCTGCCCTCCCCAACCGATGCGCCTAGCTGATGCGATACGGCGCGCCGACGGTGGCGCCGTTAGCCCTCTTGTAGCCTTCAGCCCTTAGAACCCCTGCTGGCTCATCCCAGACCTATCCCGCTTCCTGGCGAAGGTCCCGGATCATTCGGACCTGGGTGGGTCTTCGGATAAATTGGCATAGAAACGAACGCCATCCAGTCTCGACTTGTTCTTTTCCCGCTACTGGTGACCCACTAGCGCCACCACCGAGTTGCTGCTACTGTCGTTCCTGAGACCATCGAGAAAGACCATATCTCTCTAACTAGCCTGCAACAAACAAATGTTGAACGAATAAAAACGTGTTCGCTCTCCGCCTGCTATTCCAGTACCACCTTTACACCGTACGTCGGCCCGTGCGTCCTACAGTTTCTCGTCTGGCTTTTTCTATTCCCCATTCCCAAGTCACTAACGCACTACTTGGCTTCCGCCGTATCCCGCCTCACCTAGGGCCATAGTACTCCCCTCGACATCTTCTGTATCCTACCTAAAACTCGTCTACATATACCACATTTTTAGTCCTTTTGAGCCTGCTGGTCCTGTTTCTGCCTTGGCCAACAGACGGAGTTGCAGGCAGTAACAGGGACGTTGGTCGTAGTTAAGGGGCCTGCCACACAGACGCACTTGCTCGAAAAGCCAACTTGCATCAGGACGACTATGGGACTGTTTAACTTAGCCTGAAGGGTGAACCCGAAAAACTGGCGAGAAGGTAGATTTCGTAAGCAGAGTGTAGTGTTAGAGGATGAATACGGCTAGTTAGATCACCTAAGCGTCAAAAACAGGGAAGTGTGGAAAGTAATCCCCAAGGTCGATACAAGCTGCCTTACAAACCAGAGGAAGCAGTAAAACAGATTTGGAGCGGAGATACGGGTGTAGCAAGTTGACATAAGCTCTTGGATACAGAGGACGAGGGTTGCTGGGCTATGAGACCGCCTCGTGATGATCATCAGCAGCAGCAGCACAGTCGCTGCTACCTAAGATTGCTGTACCGCTCCACTCTATGAGCATGTTCTCAAAGGACCCCGGTGCTGATTACGTGGTTGTAAAGTCGCATGAAGCAAAAAAGACGTCACGTTACTTCTTGTTGGAACGGCGCGGCATGCGTTGCCACTGTACGGTCCTATTACGGCTCCTACGGCTACAAGCGCCGCCGTAGCCATCGTCGTTGAAGCTTCGTAAAAGGAATGCTGGCTCATTGATTTGCCTGTTGCTATGGCTACCATTGGTTTGCCGCGAGAAAGGATAGCGATGCAGGAGAGGGACAGTATTCTTACGTTAAACGGATGATCCTTATCCATCAAGCTGCAGGGAACTGTTTATGTGAAGATTACCTCCTTCGAGAGTCTCAAGAACAATAGTCGTAGGAGCATCAGCGGCGAGCGGCCTGTGCAGCGTCTGCCGACCAGTCGCTTCATTTTCCTAGCTACCCGATGGAATAAACAGCGGCTTCAACGGTACGGGGCGGTTGTGTGTGGAGTGATAACGACAACGAGTATGGGAAAGGGACAGCAATGGCGGTAGGTGGATCTTTCGTTTTCAAGCAAAATCGAGTGGGACGCACTCGGGGCTATGGCAGGAAGATCATGTGGGGGGTGCTTCAGCTGCTACTGCTGCTGCTGCTGATGCCGCCACTTTTAGCGGCAGCATGACTACCGTCAGCGATAGCCCCATACGTAACGCTAATCACAACAACGTGACAGCACAACAAACAACGGTAGCAAAAACAAACATATTGCTCAGGCCAATGCCAAGAACAGGCGCGACAAATCTGACTTGGCCGAACAGTAAAGGCCGCAACGGCCGACCAGGCAAAACGAACGAGACGGTCGAGGTTTCGCAAAAAATTTTTGCAACCGAAGTGATCCGGCTGGTAGCAGCAGTTAACACAACAACTTTCTAAGATCTTCGGGCTTAAGAGTGACCAAAAGCAATCGATTAGTCTACCAGTGACTGCAAGTAACACTAAACGTACGATCATAGACCTTAAATGGCTCCCTAGACCCAAGCACTCTATTCTTTTTCAATAAATTAACAAGCTGCTTCGAAAGAGTCATGTCCGCATTCAACTCGAAGCTGGGTCTGTTTTGTCACACTCGATCCTGGTACATGCTACTGTCGCTTATTGAATACTGTGACTAAAGATTTATAGTCAATTAATATTTTCGTTCACGTAATCGCTGCTAGACGCCCACAAACCTTAGCGTTCTAGCCCGTACTTATTTACCAGAATGCTAATCGCTGGTCTAATCGTTGAATACTTTGCTTTCGTTTAGTTACTCCGGTTTCTGCATGAGTCATCGCGCGCTCTCTGCGGATCTCTTCTTAACCTATTATGTACCGTTTAGTTTCCCTGCTATCAACACTTGCGATAGCACGGGGCGGGCACTTTTAAAGTATTTGGATTTAAGTTGTCTAGTATCAAAACGCCTGTTCCCAGACCTCCAAGTAATGCATTTAAGTATGACTTAATATTCAACCTTACTAAGTTGATTCCAATTTTCATTTTTGAGTCCGTTACCTTTATGCGAAAGACGTACGTTACTGCTATTCCGCTTCCACAGAGTCAGATACCAATTTGTACCAGCCTGTTTCCCGTTGAAACCTTCGCGAATTGGTGCAACTTAGCGATATGCAAGTTATAGTGGTCCTGAATTATGAAGGGCGACCTTTGCGTGTTGTGCTGTATACTATCGCTTTAAAGAAGTTTCGATATATTTAATATGCAAGCTGTTTCTTTATCCTTTTGAAAGAGCTCTCTATAAAACCTATTCGGGCAGGTAAATCCGAGAATTCTTAAATCTTTGGTAAGCAGCTGTGCAACAACGTGAAAATATTCACTTGAAGAACATAGAAGACGTATTTTAAATAAAAATGTTTTAAAAAATCTTAGGCAGGCAGCAACTTAACAGAGATCTTAAGCATGACTCATACTGGCAACAGCCAGATCACTCTGTTATCAAAAAAACAAACATGTCTGGCCATGAACTTGTTATATTTAGGAAATTTAACTATAACTTGGTACGGATTCGCGTTTGAATTTACCCGATAATGATGTAACAGTCGAGGGCGGCAGATTGTTCAAGGCAAGGCACTATTCCTCTGTGTGGCTTAGATCATGGATGTCGTATTTTCATTCCATTAATAATCATGTAAATGACTTACTTTCGAACTGTTGCTATTTATGCCTTATTATTTTTTGCCTAGCTAAATGCACGTCTGTCAAACGTTGTACGGTAGTTGCTGCATAATAAAAAATGTGATTAAATCTAAAACGTAGGCGCACTTTTTTATTGAACAGTTAAAATATGGTAGAAGTTTAATCGATTTAGCCAATTTTTACTATACGATGTTGAACCTTGATCTCCTTCGGCACAAAAGCGCCACCTAAGCTATTAACGGGCCAAGAAGCTACAAAACTGACCAGTACATTGGTTCTTCTGGGTAGAAGTACATAAAGGATGACATGATAATCTACAGTTATAACTGTAAGTGTTAGGTTCGCATCCGAAAGGTTCAAGCCTCTTTCATATGAGACTTACAATTCCAACCGATTGTTCTTAGAATAAACTTTTTCTCTTTGAAAAGACGATGCAGTTCTACTTTCTCTTTTCAAATGAACTGCTAGCGGCGATAGAAGATCAAATTCTCGACGGCCAAACTAATGATCGAGTATACCCCACTGCTGAAAAGCACTTCAAAGACAACAACGAAGCCTGCGATCTGTATTGCTGTCCCTTCAACCGAGCTCATCGAAGCACTCGCCTTGGGCATCATGAAGTACGGTGAGTTAGTGGGATTTAGAGAAAAATGCCAAATCCAGGGCACGTCGCCCTGTTACGACACGAAGTCTGAAAACCGTCAGCTAGAAAAATATGAAGTTAACATTGCTTATTTGAAGATTTCATGACATAATTAATGATCGTGCTATTTGTAAAAGTCTGCACGCAGAGAGGATGAAAAATTGATAGGAACATTTAACACTAGGAACTAGCTTAAACATTTGTAGGCTCTATGCTTCACTGCTGGTGGAACAGAAAAAGACATATCTTTGACTTTCGAATTCCTGGTACGTTCATATCTAACAAAGATATTATCATGCTCCTTGAGGCGTTGGGCGACATCCCGAAACTCCGGTTGGATTCGTTTACCCCTTGATGTTATCTAAGTATCTATCTGCACGTCAGTATGCCCTTTCATCAATGTCTAATATAGATGTAACCTCACCTTTTGTTTATCTCTTTGACCAAAGTCATGTTAATCTTACGGCGATAGTACCACGCCATATGACCCTAACCGGACGCCTCTGGGGAAGTATAAAAGTAATAACCTTTGACCACTGGACAGAGTCGTGGAAGCATAAATTTACAGCCAAACTCATCGGTAAAAAGTGTTCCCCGGCAAATCACCGTTTTGTATAGGGTCTCCTGGATGGAGAAGGTGGACCATTGAAAGAATCACAAACATCTTTACCTTTCTATAACCATCACGTCTAAATAGTATAAATGGAGACCCGAGGGATGGCAATATGATTATGTTAACGGAACATTTTTAGATGAAAATGCTTGATACGGTTATCATTTTATGTTGCAATAGAAGGGATAGCAAAGATGATTTGAACAATACTTTTAATTACGCTTATCTCAATGCGGCCAGACTCAGTAGTCAATTAGAGGTCGATTTTTGAAAGAGAACGGGAATGCAAACTAAGGAAAAAATGCTTAGGGTTCAGGTTTTGCTTCGTTCAGGTTTTGTTGTTTGCTGTCTGATTGTTCTAAATCTAAGACGCTTTAGTTTTTTTATTAAGTTAAAATTGTTCAATGAACTCGAAGTTTTATTGACATCTAAGTGACTTGCCGCGCCAATGGCACATCCGATTCGGGCTTCAGTCCTTCATACCGTGCAAGTCCCTATTTATAGTACGGCACCTTCAAGTTCTATGAAATTAGAACGATTGTTATAGTATATTAATAAGTAATCGGAAAATTCTGTAACTTCTTGAGAAGAGATACGTAATGTTTTTCTATAAAACTCGTACGAATATAAAGATTAGTTAAAAGTGGAATTATTTCGAAATTGCTAAGCTCCATTAGAAAAAACTTTATCCTCTGGGGGCAAAGTTTTTGGACTTTACGAATGCATATCCACAAGTGAGTAAGCTCGACTTACAGTTAACACAAATACCCGTCATCTAATGTAATAACAATAACAACTATAAAGCTCTATTTAAATATTTATTTCATTCATAAATCGGGTCCCTGATTCAACTTAGCCACAAGGCCATTGAGGTCTGAGGTTATGCGCATACACTGAAGAATACTTGCAGATATTTTATACGTTATTTATGGTATCTCTGCTAGAACCAAATATGACCTCTATGACTCAGTGTTTCAATATACCCAAGCCGCTCTATTGATAATTTCATTTTAAGACCAACCAAGAATGATCAAATATAGTTGAATCAATGTTTCAGTCGCCTTGCATACGTTAATAAACATGTTTGATTATTTTTCTAATACGAATGGCATATCTCTATGCATCGTAGGGATAAGATTTGGTCTATCATGTATATCCCTCATAGATCGAATTCGTTTCGTTTACACTTTAGACTGGAGTGCCGTCTGCACATAATTTGGCGAAGCAGAATTCGACCATCAGCAAATAGGGATGTACGGCTAACATTTGTCTTCATTGTAAAAGGATCATCGTACGTATTGGCTCTGGAAAAGAATCTGTGTAATGAGAATATTCGGAAACATAACAGGTAAGTGGTCTTATCGTCGAAAAAATTAGAACAAAATGTGTGGGTTATTGATAGTTTATCCAAGCCCTGTGATCTAATAAAGCTGTTTACTCGTATAGAAGAGGTATACTCAAAGGAGGTTGTTATATACGCCACGATCCAGACACCGTGTTCGACGGAAACGTGAAACGCTGGCCAGTAGATGCGCCGACAATGTGAGACGCCACTAAGAGAAATGACTGCATGTACGCCCAGAAAGAAGAGCGAACATAAACCCAACTATATTTTTGATCCTAATGGCACTACATAGGCCGCTCAATGTGACGCATGTAAAAAGAACAAAGTAAAACTCTTAGGTCGCCGTTAGTTGTGAGACCTAATTTTTCTGTTGACTTTTAAAATTGTAAGCACACGCGAATTATCGTAGCGACTGCCTCTGTTCGAGGATATAAACGCAAAAGTAATAACAATAACGGTAATACTACGTTGTGTTTATGATGAAAACGATGCTGGTGTGAGTCGAGAACGTCTTGAACTGGGTATAAACTGTACCTTATGAGTACTGTAGTAATAAATAATGATGTTTGTTTAGGCCGACTTCGGCGAAAAGGGCCGCTTCAGCGAAGAACGACTGAGTATTCTGTATATTCAGCACTTGTACAGTGGGCGATTTTGGAAAACCCTCTCAAATACGGTTTGGCTGAATTAATCTATCGCACACCTAGTCATAATTGCACATGTTAATTAAACGATTTTTCCCACTTGAGGCGTATATCTAGATTTGAGTCTCTTTTTTTTTGCTAATTTTTTTTGGCCTCACGGGCTTAAGGCTTAATTACGTAACTAGGACTCAATGGACAGCAGAACTAGACAGCTTTCTATAAACAAATTCTTTTACGATCTGATGGTTAGACACTTTGTTCTTTAAGATACTGTTGCTTAATTCTATACACCATTTAAACGTCACTTATCATTGTTTTACAATGCTTATTATCCTCGATGCTATATAATAAAAAGCCATAGTGATCTGTGTAAGGCGTTCGGAATAGTATTGATGTTTACAGACTGCCTCTAACTAGATGAAATTTTTCTTCGTGTCCCGACATAGAAATTTTTTATTTGCTTTTTTCCTCAATGGGCCAATCGTTAGCTTTTTGTGCTTCTTTAGACCCTTGTTCAGCCACACCCTACATACGCTATCCTTTAGGACTCCTAATGTGGGATCCAAGACGGCCGTCTGTCTTCACAGCAGAGCATATTCACACGTTCAGCCAGTTCGGCACTAGTCTATTAGCATGAGGTAGGGCTTCATTTTATTGAGCACGTATAACTTGCCATTCGATTAACTAGCCATTCACAGCTTCACCTTCATTTTTCAGTATGTCCTAATCAACCTTTTTACACTAAATGCACCTATCTGAAACCACTACGAGAGTATGATGTTCTCTTCAGTGAGCACAGCTTTTCAAAGGTAAACGCTAACTAGATATTTTATTTAACTCCCAATTAGGACAGCATCTGAATGGAAAGCAAGCGATTGATTGTCGTATTAGCGAATATTTGCTCGCCATCTTGCAGTTACGCATCTCAGAAAAGTCAAAGCTTCACGGTTCAAACTCCTTAACCTTGTTGGCCCCAGGGAGCTTCTGCCTGAGCTATTATCTGAGTTGCAGTAAACAGTTCAAGCCGTTGTATCCAATAAAGGGTTAAATTTACCTTGCCGAGGTGCATACTGATACGCTACGATTATCGCCAACGTACTGTTAAAACTTTTTAATTAGTTATGCAATGCTTACTGCAAATTTGATACAAAGTTGTTGCAGAACCTTACTTTTGCCTTTCCAGAAGCCGTCTATTTAGTTGCAACGCAGTGCAGTGAATTATCGACCTTTGATAATCAAGAAGGTTCACAATCACTTAGTGGGCCTTCGTACGCCCCAATAACTGGTCTTTGCTCACGTTCCAACGTCGAATCGTCCTGCTTCCGCCATTATGTGTTTGACTGTTTAAAACATACGTCTTATTTGTTATATGATACAGGGATACACCAAGACTTCTTATGGGACGTTCAAATTGTTCGTTGTGTTAGACTCACCTCGATACAATGCTTGGACTTTACAGCAACCTTAGATTACAGACCCTAGAAGGTCCTACGGGATCATTTTGGCAAGCATTATTCCTTCCTCGGTAGTGTCTTATATGCTGTAGCAAGTTGAATTGCGGCGGCTCTGTGGCGCAGACATTAGTTTCCCCCTGTTGCTTTCGATGTTCAGTTTCATGTCGCCTGAGACAGGACAGACGTACAAGGCTATTGGTTCTGCTAGAAAGGTTGGAAGGCGTCGTTTAACTTCTTTCATGCTTCCTATTCTTAGGACTATGCGCCCCAGGTTTAGGCTCGCTCTGAAAACTTTTCGGGTCACGTGTTCCGTATGTGCTGTAGTGTTGTGAGCCTCATATCCGGGATGATATCTAGATACTTCACCGTTGTCCTGAGCTTCAGGTCTTAGTCGTTGATCCAAATTCTAGGGATTCTCCTTCAGAGCCTATTTGTGACAGAAACGGTGATTTCCCGCTTATGCGGTGCAACCCGTAGGTGATATTCATGCATTTAGTCTTCGACCCAAGTGAACCGAATATGGACGACTGCTGCCATCAGGAGCTCCGCGCAGACCTTTACCAGCAATGCTAACTCGTTGACGTACGTGATTAGTGCCATTTCCTTCTGCTTATGAAGTAATTCGAGCACGCTGACATAGGCAATGTTCCTCAAAGTGAATCCAAGAACCCAACTTTGAGGTACACCCACCGTGACAAGAAGGAAAGGTTCACCGGTAAGAAGGAATCTATTCTCAAGGCAGAGGATTCTCCTCAGATAGGTAGATACCTTTACTCTCCAAAACGTTTATTATAACTTTGTTTTGGAAGCTTTTTTAACGACTAATAAAATAAACACAAAACTTGTGGTGTGTTTCTTCTGCTCGCATTTTCGCAAACAAAGGTTAGGAGTTGCCACACCTGCAACCCGTCCATCGGCCCACCCAAAGCATAGCACCCCCTGCCGATTTCCTTCCTTAGAACAACCTAATTTAGCCCTTTAATCTTGCGCTTTTTTTCCTCTAGGCGGGTGTTATGTTGCATTTTCATGCAGTAATGCACCTGTCATTGCATCAGTTTGCCTCGTTCACGAGAGTTCGTAGTGGTCGGTAAGGCCTCCCGGTCGGCCATCGTGAGAGTTATGTTTGTCTAGTGCGCTCAAGTATTGACGTACGTTGCTGTCTGCTTATCACTAAGTTTCTCTCAGCCATCCAGCACAAAAAGGCATGCCTTCTGATTGATTTGTTTGCCGAGTGAATCCTTCCCAATTTCTTTCACAGACCAATTCGGAAAGAAATAGAAGCTGCATATTACTGCAATAGCATTACCCACAATTAATGAGCTGCGCTGGTTCCCCGTAGCGCCCTTAATAGCCATTCCATTGTAAATCATAGCGCTGAATCCAGCTTTTCTTACATGGTGCAGTTTCTCAGGTTTTTGCAGTCGGCTCGTTCGGCATACACAAGTCTATGCTGAGTGGCTTTACCGCTTCATCCAGAATGTCAGTATCTGAATTATTCTGAAATCGTTCATTCTTCGTTGTTCTATCCGTGTTTTTCTCTATTTTGCTTTTCCTTGGTCCACCACATAAATGGGTTTCCGATCCAACTTCCTTGTGCTGAACTGTTGGTTCTACTTTGTTCCGCCTCACTAGATGAGCCCCGTCTAAAAGCGGGCATGCTCATGCTCACTTTTCGCTCATACTCAACCAGGTTCGCATGGTAAATTGAGCATGCAGTTAAGTGAGCTATGGGCCACGGCGGGACTAGTCCCTGCGGTGCGTTTTTTACGTACGCTTTTTTTTGGTATAGAAGCTCATTTCAAATTACGGTTACGCTCTAAATTGGGCGAGGTTGTTCAAGCTGCTAATGGATACTGAAACTAAAATTTGTTTTACATAATTGTACCTGCCTCTTTGGAATAACGCACATCTACTTTACTTACTCCGCGATAAATAAATCGTGCGTTCTTATATGCTGAAGGCCTCTGTTATGTGCGATCAATATGACTAAATGGTAGCCCCTCAAACGACCATTAGTAACACTGGTTATTGTACGCCACCTAGATAGGCTGAAAATGCTAATGCACAATCTGGGCTACAAAATAGGAACATGCCAAACGCGTACCAAAAGTACACATAGAGGCAAATGGCAAAGGGACAGCAACGTTAGAAACCTAGACAAGCATGCCACTGCCACCCTTGCACTCGATATAATCTGAATAGCCAGCTCTAACCATTTCATATTTACTTTAACAGTGCACACAAAACAAGAGCGAACCCGGTAAGTTATGAAAACAAATAACCTAGGGCAGCCTTATCGTTATCAACATAAACATATAACTGAACTGACTGAAAAATGCCGGATTTCGTTTTGGAGAAGTTCACTATCAGTATTGTTGACGTCGTAACGCTTAACGTAAAACATTTTAACAACGTAAAGGTTTCAATGGCATAATAGGGTCCAATTTATCCTGAATACCCATACACACACATATAGAGTATATAGATGTCTGTACGCTTGAAAGCCCGCCACAGTGCACATACCTCATTCATGAGGTCTTTAAAGCCACCATAGAAGCTTCCATTGGCACCGATTTTTCCGCATGTTCCTTCCCGACTGAGTTCTACTTTCAGGTTCGTTCCCGTGGCCCAAATGATGTTGCCAAAAATGGAACCAAACAACCCGTGAGCTTTCAGTTCCCCAGTGGGACGTGTAGAAAACACCAGGTGAGGAATAAAGTTCACGTTATATGAAATGTAAAGCTGGCATAAAGTCAGTTAAGTATTTAAATGAGTTATCGGATCCACCATTCCTGCTAACATCTGCGTTGTCTAAACATCTGAGTTGTCATGAAAAACGATAGCCTTTAAAACGCGCACAAATCGAAATTTTAAACCAGTAATTGAAAGTATGGTCGCTTATCGTCTATTAAAATGTAGTTATTTTTCAAGATTTGGGTTTTGAGGATGAAAGTTAAACTGTGCAGGGACAGAGATCGGGGCAGCATGTTTAAATTTCGAAGTGAATCACAAAAAAAATCCCCAAAACGCATTCGACAATACGACTGTATTTGGTTGCGATGCCCATTTACAAGATGGTATTTTATTAACCTCTACACCACAACCGATGATCGTCGTATTGGCAAACGCAATTTTCGGTTTATTGGGTAGCAGGACATGGTCGTCAATACACTCAAAAGAGCATACAGTTGACCTTAAAACATCGTCCTACTTTATGCAATGCGGCCGTTTGGTCCTCTAAACAAAATTTATATTAACTGCAATCAAGGGCTTGCACACATACATTAAGGTTTTACGTCCTCGACAATTTAATTTAACTCTTACCGATAGGTTGTCATGAATGCTTTACAGTAAGGTAATCTTTAATACAAACAGATCCATAAATTTCATCACAGTATTCAAACGTCTATTGTAGGCTAGATTAGATAGGGCGGATCGCGATGCGACATCTACTATACCCGTTAATGAAACTTATTCATTAGTCGCTTCTTCGCTCGTTAGTCGTCGGAAGGATCGTCATGGCAGGAAGTAATTCCCTTAATCATCTTCCATAGCACACCTTGGACATATACAAAATAAGCAAATGTAGTATCAGCTAACTTAGCATAGGACCATTGATGGTCCGTTAGTATGCCGTATGAATTTTTCAGTAAAGTCCTCGAGTTTTAAAGCGAAGCTTGCCAGACTAATGAGTAAGTCATGACAGTGCGACCCTGTGCAAATCTGTAATGAAGGCTTTCAATTTTAAGGCGAGTTAGAACGTGACCACCTACTTAGCCCAGCCACCGTTCATCATTTCTTCCATGTTAAGGAAAAAATTTATATCTATCCTAACGAGGTTTCACTTCTATCTTCTCCGACATTCGAGGAAGGTGTCGCTCGCCAAGTGGAACTTTAGGTCTCCTATAAACAGCGGAGTTACCAGAAGAGCTCAGTTTCTCTCCTCCATGGGCCATTTTAGAAATGAAACCTATTCTCTGTTGAGTAACTCAGGATGTCTTACGAAAAGGTCCTTTTTAATTATGTTCGCCTCGTAATCCGCAACCTGGATGGAGAAGCATTACGACAAAGAGTTGGTCTGGAGTTTTATTTGCGCATGCGGTCGTTAAGGGAGATGAGCGGGTTCCATGTGCGCCATTAATCCTGTTCACGTCAATTTCATTTCTGCTTATCTCGTTAATAAATAGGTTTGGAATACAATGCTATTGTCTTCACTAGAACTGTTGAAAGGGTGTAGAAATATATTCTCTATCTACGAAATAGATCCGGTTAATTAACCGTCTTCCCTGCAGAATATGTGCGAGGCTAAGCTTCATCGGATCACATACGTTTAGTTCAGCCATTTTAGCGGGACCTATATATGCGTAAGTTGTTTCTACGCGCTTTTAACTTGGAACGAATCACCTATCGCACTACCACGCTTATATATGTATGTACATGGTTGGAGACTGAAACTGTATGCGAGTCCATCTATCTCTAGCAAGAAGAAACGCATAATACAGATTTTTAGTTGTGCATCGAACGTAGACATGAGGGGATATCCGATCCGATTCGTCGCAGCAGCTCTTACTTTGTGTCTACCACTGGGTTCGTTCGACGCTTTTCTTTCGTTTTCCATTCGCTGTCGGTCTAATCAGGCTATTGCTACGACACACGATAGCCGTTGGCTAGACATCGATAGGACGACGTTTGGCAATGTATTCGATTTGTATAGTTCGCTGTTCCTTTCCTTCCTTCCTTCCTTCCTTCTTTCCCCTCCGCGTTCTCTCCTGCTGAACCACTTTTCTCTATGTATCTCTCCTGAGGCTCTTCCCCGTGTACTCTTTCTCGCTCTCTGGCATGCTACGAGGCCAGTATCATGCTATCTATCTATGACGGTCCATGGCACTGTCGCTTTGGCAGCCACAGCCACGGTGTAATAGCATTGGTAGGAATCGTAGCATAGGCGGGGTGCTAGCGATGGTCGCGGCAGTGTCAGCTCAGCTCGTATCCGCCCTTCCTTTCCGGCCCGCTCCTTCGGCCTCTCTTCCCCTTCGTTGGCGGCCGCACTCTGTCGTGGAACCACTCGCCTGTGTCGACAACAGCGCTTGCAGTGATAGGCCCCATACAGCATGCCGTACAGACTGAGGGGGAACGATTGAAGGCAGGAGACTAAAGAACGAACTAAGGAGAGGCAGGCACTTAGAGTCAGGAGGGCAAGTCAACTGCGACGGTTGGCCGCCACTGCTGCCGCTGTCCCTGTCGCCGCAGACGCACGACGAGATGGGTCGGACAAGAGCGCACAGCTGCGAAGCCTCCGTCAATCTGAGCAAGCAAGCGATGCAAGGCAGACCCGATCATACTTGACCGGATCCAGCCCAACGCAATTGACCATAGGACTGCAGCTAACGTTACCGCCGGTGCACCGAGTGAGGTCCGGCTAGGCGAAGGGACAGGAAGAGTAAACGAACAGAGAGTGGCATTAGTGGGGTTGAGATTTTTTTGGGCCGAGGGAAGAGGGTGCATGACGGTCAACTTGGGAAGAATCTTAGGCAGACATTGGTTGGTTCCTGCTTCGTTTACTGCTTCCTTTACCTAGAAACAAAATGCACACCTACTCGGCTTTCCTTCGTTTTCTGGAAACGATCCTGATATTCCACGACTGAAATGCAGGCCGACAGACCAGCCACGATATAGTAAGCTCATAAGATTATAACTGCTAAAGGCAGCTTGGGAATATTATAGAAATATTCAATACTCCATATCTGTGAAGCTTATAGATTAATTCAGCTTTTGAAAAGTTAACATAAGAATTGCCACGTAGTGCCGATTTACCGCATATGCTAAAACTTGTCGTATTCCTTTATGTTATCGTGTATTTGCTACCGTATATGAACACACAACGACGCCATCTGCATGAGCAGAATAATGTACGTGTGTGGTAGTTGTCAGGGAAAGCGTTCTTTTCAATACGGTCACAACAGGCAAGCCACACAGCAACTGATTATAGTTTACGGTACAGCACTAAGACCGTAGCAATACATTTCATAAGCAGCAGCAGCTGCCGCTGCACATACTACCGCTTGCCAGGAAACGCAGTAGGAAAGAAGGCGTTTTCTGCGTAAACGCGGCCGTGCTGCTGGTAGGCCGACTGCTCTCGAATCGATCGGCTAGGACTGACTTTACTTCCAGTTCGTAGATACCATTAGTCGTCTGAATTGAATTGGGCGTAACTCATTGCTGCTGCTGTATCGACGAGCCAGACAGCGCGCCTGCCAATGCTCGATGCCCGCCAACGAGTCTCCCAAGCATCGGAAAGCCATTCTGGGCCTGATGATAGAGCAGGACGATGACTGCGGCGGCAAGTGCCCTTCAGCCATTTGCCGCTTGCGAACGATTGTCGAGTCCTTCTTCGACGTTACGCCGCGGTACGACCAAACGTGCCACCCTTTCGTATTCTATGGCTGCACGAGTAAAAAAATCTGAAAGGGAAAAGGAAAGGGAATGGCATGTATCTGACGACGACCTGGACGGCGGATCGAGAAGCTGCGTAGAAACAGATGACAGCGATGTCAGCAGCAAAGGAAACCTTTCGTAAATCTTTGTTTCATCAGGCACGGCATTGCCCGCCACCACGATTACTGCTGCAGGAGTCGTCTTAGTGAGTCGCCTTGTCGACGCGATGCAGGCCATGCTCAGCCCGCCAAAGTAGACCTTATACTTACCGGTGGAAAAAGGAGGGGCCACGCCCAGAGGGTTTTCATATTGATGGCCTATCAACGGGTAACTGCGTCGCCTCGCGGCCAATGGGTGTGGTGGCCAATGCAGGATATGCAGCGGGGTGCTGTTGCTACTACTACACCTACAACTGAAATCATGTAATTTTACATGTAGAAATAGTAGCACTTGAAACGTATTGAGAAACCGCGTTGAGACAAATGACAGTCTTGGTTACCCTTGTATAACAGCAGCAATAGGAATGACACCGGAATGCCAGGCACGTAGTTTGACTTGTCTTTAAACGAACTTTGTATGCGACCCGTACGCACGCATATGGTGTGACGTGACCAGCGTCACATGGCAGCGGCGCCGAGATTGCGTTGCCATTTTTGTTTATAACTTGCTGTTTGTTGCTTTCCTATCAGTCCTATCGATTTATGTGCATGACAACTGGTGAGACGGAAAAAGCACGGCGACCACAGCTGCTACACAAAGCAGGAAAAGGCAGTCGACTGTGAACAGAGCTACTCAGAGTCGTCACTAACAGAGCTACGTCCGCATGCGCTTTGTGCCGGCGTCAATGTTGTTAGCAGAAGGACTCAAAGACAGAAGGGGAGAGTAGACATACGAAGGACGAAGAGAATACAGCATTCGACGTTGTTCTTTTTCGCACCTACAGAAGTATCAGAGACACTAGAAGCTGTGATTGGGATTGCGGTAGCTATAGGCTCGGCTGCAGTTATCCGCGAAGCTAATGACAGTCAGTGCGACCTATGGTTTTCGTCCGCTCTACTGATGGTTTATGCCGATGCTAAGAGCGAGTTACATCATTTGCTATGTGGGTGATGAGCAAAAGGGTAACGGCAACCTCCATTCTCCGTAAATTTTACGTACCATAGTCCACCCAAGGAACAAGGGGTTACTGGCAGGCTTGAGTAAAGCATGATACTAAGCAAAAGAATGCGGGATCACTGTTTCCGGCTGCGCGTTCTGTGGCGTACAACCGGATTTGATTATGGGACGCCGATTGTGTGGCCGAGGCGCCTGTGGTAAGTGTAACGAAGGAATCGACTCTAGGCCTTGCCTGTCATTGCTGCTATCAGAAGCAGGGGCAGCATGCGGTACCGGTAGTCGATAGCTGCACTATTATTCCATTATTCGACGCCATTAGGTCTGCGTAAGTCGTTACTAACACGGCCCTGTTACCTTTGGATCACTCTTTCAACGATTCAGGGACGATACATTGTGAACGAGATTGGCCGGAAGCTCAGCGAGCAGGAGCGGGCATCACTCGTTAGCTCTGTCTTTCTTTTACTTTGTTGCTATCTCTCCTCTTTGTTGTAACGGTTTCCCAAATACCAGCGACGTACGAGCGACATAATGCAGGCTGGCTGCTGCTGTTCTTGTTGTATGGCTGCTACGACAAGACTGTCTATCCATGTTTCGTCCTGGTACCCTACCGCAGTTTTCTTCCTGCCCTGTCTGTATTTTAATTAGAGAAAGACCGCAACAGAGCCCCAAGAGTGCCGAGGTTAGGAGTCTTTATAGGGTAAAGTAGGAAAAACTGTGGCCATCATTTATCATCGAAGGGGAGGATCGAGGCCCTCGGTGGATGACAAAGCAGGAACAGACAACCTTTGCTGTCGTCTCTCGTCGTTCCTTTGCCCATTCGAAGGTTCGCTGACGAAGGCAAAGTGACGAAAAAGAAACTGTACTTGAGTCGTAGCTCCTGGTAGAAGCAGCCGAAGTCAGTATGGAAAGGGTGCTGCCACCGCCACGATATGGGAGATTCGTCCGCGGTGGGCCGTATTAGTGAAGTAACGGAGTTCTCCTCTTCTTAAGATCTTCCCGCTCCCGAACGAAGTAGCCCTGAACGCTGCTGTACGGAGCGCGAACAACGCTGAAATGAAGGATTGGGATGGAGGGGACGGATTCAGGCACGGGACAGGCAAGCCGGCTACGCCACACGGGACGGGGTACGATGACGGCGGGCTAGTGCAGTAGCGACCGGTGCCCATCGAGAAGCCGGGGCAGGACCAATGCAGACGAAAGGGAGGAACGGGAGATGTTCGTTGAAACAGAGAGCTAAAGACCACGAAGGATGAACAAAAGACATGAGAGCTGTTGGTTGTCCGGGACCAGGACGGACGAACGCGGACGACTAACTGGAGGGGAGCATCCGCAAGCAGAAACCAGCCAAAGAGTTGAGCAGCTAGAAGACCAATAGAAACGGAGGAGAGGGGTTCGAGAGATATGAATAGGGTGAGAAATATAATAGAAAGCGACGCCACCCCCAACCTCACCCCGATCTTCTAAAAGCCAAGTTGTGTAGTCAAAATAATGTCAGCATCTGTAAGAATAAGAGAAGCCGCTAAAAGGGGAACACAGCCAAGAAGTCTCTGATCGAAGCTAAGATCTGCTAAACGAAATCTTTTGGCTGTACTAGCAAGGGTACAACGCTCCGGGCACAACGGTAACGTCACAAGCAACCACAGTAGTATCCTACAGTTTCCGACTGCTAAGTCAGAGCGAGTGGTGGTGGCTTCTTGCGACTTTTGCAGTCCACATTCTATGGATACGACGAGGCCTGCCGTAAAGTTGCGCTGGAGCACCGTTTGAAGATAGGACCAAATGTATGGGTACTGAAGGTTTTCCTCGAAACATCAAGGACAGTTCGTCTGGGTAGAGCCTGGATTACGATGACTGCCCACGAAACCCTATTCGTAGTTATCGGGTAGCTTGTAGGACCGCAAAACGGCTGTAATTGTGACAAATCTCAAACGGGGGGCGGTGCAGAGCCCAATTCTTTGGCTCTCCATTTCCACGTCGGATGAGCTCAAACACGTACTAACGACACGAAAAAGATCTAGGCTACTTAGATGCCCGGAATAATACTCGTTTGGTCGTACGACAGATCAAACAGATTTCAGCACGTAAGAGACATACAGCAGCAGCTATAACCATGAGATTATAAACGAGATCTAGCAGAGGGAGAAGCCAAGTTTGTATAGCAGTGTTTCCAAGTTGCGTTTCACCTTACGAATAACCCCTAGCAGAGCTTCACGGATTTCCCGCAGATGTTTTACCTCTTAGATGTCTGGACAATCAATGCGATGACCCGATGTGAGCATATGATCTATTATTTTGAAAGGATTTCCACAAACAACCATATCTCCAAGCTGCTACTGAAAGCGGAACTTAAACTATTTCTTTAGGGTAAATTGCTAGTAATTTGAGTGTTGCACCCGACACTCAAGCGAGTTTAGCTGACCTTTTTAAATAACACACCCGAACACGATTTCAATCGTTTCCACATGGACTATTCACATAAGTCTATCTTTCTACATTGGGTCAATAAAACATATTCGCTCATATTGATTACAATTCATGACAAACACTATTATGTGGGTCTAGAGCTAGCTGAGTCAAGGTTTTTTACCTACATATTTTTAGCTACATAAGAAATTCCACTTATCAACGATGGTTAATTGTCTTGTGAATTATCTGGGGCGGGTTTATTCAAAATATGGCTTTGAGTAGTAAGCCTAGTATAGTGTATAAATATAAGTAATCATTTGCTTGAGATGCTAAATACTTCAAGACTAATTTAGCGGCCATCTTCGCTATTTCTTTTTCGATACTTACTCTCCTGTTGATCTATGGTGCATTACTCTCCAAAAGCTATTCCATTAAGATTCCCAAAAATTCCATAAAGATTTCCAAAAGCCAATTAAAATCAATAAATAATTTCACGTCGCTTTTTTGTTTGTCTCCGGATGAATAATAGATATCCAAACCTCTCACGCGATCGGCTTCAATGCAAAAAAGTGGACGAAATCTAGATTCAGCATGATATTACGCGAGGCACTCAGCTCCAGAAGAAAGGTTTAAGAAGGAAGAACGACCTAATCGGATTAAGAAGATTTATATTCGTCAATATAGCCAAGTCGATCTTTGCGTAGAATGTGCTTGGGATATTTATTTTTTTATTAGTTGTTAGCCAACGCAGTTACAGAACTTTGAAATCCGTCACTTTCATCAAAGGGCTTCGTCTAAGCAAGAAAACGTAGAGCTCAGCGATGATTATCATTAATTAAATGAAACTTAATCAACCGACTGCAGTCAATGGAATTGCGTTCCGGCAACTTGAATTTATATTCAGAACTTGAAAAACAATTTACGAGAAAAAAACCTGTAAACTATACCAAAACCAAAGGGAATGTATAAATTAACCTTTAAAACCAAGATCGGCTTTAAGGGGTCGCTGCGAGCTCCAGTCGCGATTCAGCTGTCAAAAATTTAATACCTTTAACCGTGCCGTTCATGCTACGAAATAGGTGTTCACCGAATTCAATTCATCTATCGTACTGTAGCTTATCTAATTAGATGCTCTGCATACTGGGAAAGAAATGAATAATTCATGGAAATCGATCTGGATAGATTTTCACAGACTTATTATAGGGAATTCGAGGTCGGGTATGAAAAGTAGTATGCTTTACGGAAGGCACCACTGTTAATGTTCAAGCAGTTTTTCTTCCATGAACGCAGAGAATGAGCGTACAAAAAGACGGGACCTTACGAGCCATTCGACTTATAGCCTGGTCGGATAAAATACTACAAAGCATAGCAGTAGCGGCGTCATGGTTTTAGCAACATGAAAAAGAGTTTGGTCAAGAAAAGCTGTTTTGTGTCTTGTCAGTTTTCCTTGACAACGCCTTCGGTCCATTGCCCATGATGTGGGCACCCGACGACCGGAAGAACTCCAGCGAACCCGTTCAGCCATTCCGGCGGGTAAAAGCCTGCCTCTCCTCAAGGCTCCATGGATCTTTTTCTCGGATCCCGCTAACTGTTAGCTGTTCGGTTACGATCCGTTCGGCGGGCCAACTATCAAAGCTGACCAAAGTAGACAACATTGGTAGCGTCTGTTTCGCTGATAACACAAACATATACGGGTAATTTCGCCTGTTTGCTCGTAAATTTGGCCGATTTCTTTCGTTTCTACCTTTATAGGCGGAACTGTTCGCGCTAGACCATGGTTGGGCTCCATAGCGGGATATATCTACAATAGAGATACAATTGAGACTAAATCGTATAATGGGGAGTCGGCTAGACAACAAGAAGAAGACGAATATTTAAGATCAAGCGTCTGTCTTGCTTGTGCAGGCAATCCTCACCTTTATCTAGCTATCGCAGAAGTAAGATTCATTTAGCAAACTATATTTGTTTCAGTTAAAACTGTCTCTGCAGTGAAAAGGGTTACAGGTATACACGTAAAGAAGTTTGCTTCTCGTGTTACTGAGAGTGCAACTATAGAAAGCGACCGCAAAGGTCAGCCGTAGGATCCTCTAAGTTATAAGTTACTAACCTGCTAAAGGTCTTAATATTACCAAACCAAATGCTCAGCCATTTTTAATGATTTGCAAGCGGTTAATATATCTGAATATAAATTTGGTTATTTTCAGTTGGCCGAATTGCGGCCTATTATACGAAAGCCGCTTGGTAGGGATTCGGTGCGAGCACTGCCCTCCTCTCTTAGGTACACATAATGAGGAGGCAGGTAGAAGCTCTCACACACATCGAGAGCTCGGCGCAGCAAGAAGAACTATGAAACGAGTTTGCCGAGTACAGCCCGTAGAGGGAGAGACATTAAGAGTCGCCGCCGCTGCAATGACGGGCGTTTCCATTGGTTCGCTGGGAAGGGCTGTACCGTCTGGACGAAGCGAGCAAATAAATGCACAGCGTGCCGAGGTGAGCCCTGGCATAAGGCCGTGTTCAGGTATGGCGACATAGGTAACTAATGCGTAGCAATGAAAAGCATAAAGCAAAAGGTGTTTGTGACTGACGGAAGAGGTAAGGTTCTGTATTACGGTATGAAAGAGCGTAGAAAACGTTTGACAAAAACCTTGTAATTATAGTAGTTGGTAAGCATTGGACTGGGGGCTACTTTAATTTTTTGATATCTGGGCACGGGAAGATCTACAGTAGTTTAAAGACGACTTTAAAGAAATATAATTAAATATGAATCTGAGTGCAGAACAGGCTTGCAGGACTTGAAAAACAAGATTTTTTCGAAAGGTCATGCTGGCGAGTAAAAAATATCGTTCCAAGACAGTAACTAAAAATGAGAAGGTATACCCGTATTTTGTGTGCCGTCTGCGTTTAATCTCAAAATGTCACTTAAATGTTGTGCTTCAGCTGATTTGTTTACAGTTATTTACGGAATTTCCTATCAGATCTATCACCGTCGTTGTTAAAATGTTAAAATCATTAAAAAAAAAAAAAGTTTTAGGACAGAGCCTACCATTCTTATAATAGTTTATCATCATCATTTATGTTATACAATGCATCATGACCTTTGGCCTTTTTATGGAGTGTACAATTTCCTTCTACTAAAGAGCGTTTTAAAGTTATCGTTATCAGCATGTCATAGAAACTTCGTTTAGCTATGTTTTTTGACCAAGACTCGTACAAAATTATTAAAACCGTTTAGCAAGTACCCGCTAAGGGGAACAAACGTCTAAGTTAGGGATCTTTGCAGTGGCAAAAGTGATCGGGGATAGGGGGCTCTACTAAAAGAAGATGTGACGTACCAGCTCACTGCGGAGAAGAACCGAAAATAGTACTTGAACTAGGGTGAGGTTCTCGGCCATCACCATAATCATCATCACTCCCCTCGCCAACACCATCTTAAAGCTCGTTATCTGCGCACTGCGATGCTGCTAACATACAGCCTTCGTTGGGGTAGTCAGCTTCCTTGGCACAGAAGTTCACCGCATGGCTGGTGGCCTCCGGTGCTTCTTCGGCGCATGAACTTCTCATTTTTCCTGTTTTTTCTACGCGGTACAGGGCAGAACACTGCAGAAATCCAACTTGTTCTGCCAACGTTGGGTCTTTCATTCGATTCCGGTGGGGATCGGTGTTGCGTTGACAAGCATGAACATTTCCGACACAGCTGTATGATGTGAGTAATATGTGGCCAACCAGGAAAACAAGAAATGCTTTTACCCGCCTTGTAGGCGTTGTCTTTTTGTTATTGTCTATAAGAAACGGTGGGATAGCTATGCTTTACCGGCTCTCTGCGGATTTTGCTGTTGCTACTACTGAAGAGTTCCTAGGTCTTGTGTAGATTCCTCTTGTCTAGATTTGTCTGCGTTGCTCCAGGCATATCACTAAGTAGTGAGTTAGTCTTCAGCAAGCTTTCAGGAACCCAGGCACCACTGGCTGGCAGAGACCGAGCGGTGTGGAGGGCAACCGGCGAAGACCCGCTAAGATGCAGCTCAGCGACGACGGCGCTGCTGCTGCTGTTGTTGCTGGCTGACTTTTTTTGGGACAGGAAGCTGTGCTGAGTCATGGCGAGCAATTGAGGCAAGGAACTCCATTCCAACGAGGAGAGAGCAGCTCATAGAAAAGTAACCCACGACAATCTAGCTGGGGGCGGAACAGGATATTGAACAGCACTTCTCCTTTTCCAAGAGAACCCATGTCCTGAACTCCTTGGGCTCGGACACAGCATTTTCTTGCCCACAACAGGGCAGTGGTAGTGGCCTGGACTGTTCTGACAGGTACCTACAAGACATTGCCCGAAGGAACGAAAGCAGCTTTAAAACTGTCAGAGGGACAAGTAAGGAGTGCATGAAAAATAACTGTATTTTTTATTGAACCACCAGCATGTTGAACTTCTAATAAAACAGACGACATATATTCATTTTGTTATTTGACATTTGTGTACGCTAAGAAGGCAGCCGTTGCTGGTCTCAATCTAATTGTCGAAGTTGTGAGTTTCTGTTCGTCTTTAATACGGTATGTAGGTTACACGTGGCCTGCGGTTACATTGGTAATCTGGCTAATGCCTGAACCAAGCTGTGACTGATGAAAATTTGAAGTTACGTGTCTAGAGTGGCGATCTAACCCTGCTATCATATACGATACTTTGGCCATAGAACTTGATCCGCCTTTTTCTAAAAACGTTTTTTTTTAAAATTAACCTTTTATTATTTTTTTTTTAAATATAAGTGCACGTCGAGATATTGTTTAAACCTCATTATAATATGTGGCAAACATGTTCCTTTGGCGCAGAAAGCGCCGTCACCCAATTGTTATGAAAAGTGCAATTAAAAGCGCTTACGCTAGGGTTTACGTAAAGTTCTGTAGATTTTTTGGGTCAGCCTATTTGACTGGATGTGAACTATACGAAATCAATTCTTGCCCAAACCAAATATGGGCATTTTTGGAAAAATTTTGAATTTCGAAACTCTTGGTAATAATTTTTTTGTCGATTTTCAAGTATTTATTTACTAGTAGCGGTTGAGGGTGCGGCAAGATCATTATCGCATGTTTGAAGCTCATAATCGGCACAAAAAAAACTTTATAGGGTCATTTTGACAAAATAAACGATTTTCTGTAGTGAGTAATTTGCGTAAAAACTATTAATCTGTTGACGTGCGGTCCTGCAAAAATGGAGGAACTTGAAGGTTAGAAAGCAATTCGAAATTAGTGAAGGTGTAACCCTAACTGAAGCAGAGGACATGGACTTAACATAAAATACGCAAGCGACTCGAAAAATAACAACCTGAAAAAAGAGACGAAAAGCTGATACGAAAAAACAGATTTGTTAAAATAGGACAGAGATTTCAGCCAGCGGGCCTTAGGAGTGTGTCTCAGGAGCCGAAACTTTGAGATACTCTTGGCCAAAAGTCGACCGAGGGAAAAAGTTATAAGTTGATTACTGCCGACTAGATTTACGTTTCAAACACAATATAGTCTCCAATATTACATAAGCATGGACCATGTACTTAAGATACTTAATATTGTATAGATACATCTGCACGGAAGAATACATTAATAATTCGAATACAGCTGAGTTGTACACTGGTGGTACCTATGTCTGATGCATACATCTCTTTATTACATACTATGGACAGTAAAAACGAAAACGATCAAGAAATGTATTTATAGCATCTTTGAATGCGCGCCTATTATTCTGATAAACTAAACATGGTACTTACAAGGACTTTCCTTCAATAAAGAAGCGTCTCTGGCGACAGTCAAGCCCGCCACTTTTGAATTTAAAGTCTGAACACTGCTGCAGTCTATTCCACGTCTTGAATTTAATTCCACAAAAAGTAGTTAAGAATGAGCAAACTTGGCTAGTCGCTTTACCGGTGCAGTTATGTATTAGTTGTTTTAAAATTTTTAAACAATAATTCCTGAAGTTCTCACCTAGAGGACTTTTGTGATTGCTACATTCGACCCAACTGGTCGTACGTTTGATATCATTTAACCAGTTGTTGCGTAGCAGACATGTTCACTTAGAAGTTCATCGTGCTTCGTTCTTCTTGGACAAACATAACATACTTGTCAATGATTATAATGATCGTTGAACCGATAACGTAGATGCGAATAGTACTCTATGCCTGTTAGACATTGATAGTGACCGATGTTTTTTCAGTGATCTTCACTGGTTAGCAGGCACAATGCATGGTGTTATGGTTCTGTAAATTCAGCGTTCTGTCCATAAAGCAGAACAATTAGCTGACCTGCGAAACAATCGTGACCTTATATGCTTATCAAATTGGTAGTGCAGCAAACATTACATAACACTAAACATACAACGCATATAGTGGAGTAGACTAGGAAAGCTGTTGTTGAGACAAAAGGCCACCGCTAGAGAGAGTACAACAGTAACATAGTCAATTCTATGAAGAACACGCCGAAAACTGCCTATTGCTAAAATTCAAAAATATCTTTGAAGCAAGATGTTAAAACAGCATACAGTTATTTCAGGGTATAAGAGGATTCCTCTATTTATGTCGATTACATTTTGTATATTACAGAAATTCCTATTAGCGACTTCATGGCGTTCGCAGGACTAACTGAAAAAGCCGGAACGGAAATGTTTATTAATAAGATTAACAAAAACAGCGTATGCTTTTCCTTCTACAAAGCCAACAAGATGCGCTATCATCGATACTCACTAGTTTTATTTCATTCCGAGCTTTTAATCGTTCGGACATTTCCTTGGCACATTTGCGTTGGATGCTGTAAAAGCAATGTCTAATACTATAGAAGACATAGCCTCAGTGTGCCCGCTTGATAATGTAGAGTACCAGTATATATAGTATACTTATCGTGTTCACTAGATTGATGGATTGCAGCTATATGCATCAAACATGATAGTTGCTTCAAGGTACATTTTGAGAAAGACTCTTCAAAGAGGTACAACACCGAAAAAAACCTAACAAATAGATCAACCCGTCATAGCTATAAACCGCAATGCTCTCTTCAGGATTGAGACGCACACCGCTCAAACAGTTTCTGGGCTGTAGTAAAGGGCGCAGAGGTTTGCCAGGGGTGGCCACATATTTTTCCTTCGGTGAAGTCTCCCAGTTCCTTTGCCGCCGTGCTGCTGGGATCTGTCCGCCAGTCAACGAACGTAACAGCAAACGTCTTCATTCACCGGCCACTTCTAGTGTAGCATCTGCGACTAGGGGCTATACATCCATTCGCAAGGGGTAATGACGCGGAACAATTTCCTTGTGTTCCTGCCTCTAAGCGTATTGCCCCACCACTGCGGAAAAAGCGAAATAAAAAACCTAGGCTTTCTGTGGCAGCCCCCTCTTTCCGTCCCGTTTATATTCCCTCTTGGCGTGGCCCCTTCGAATCAAGCCGGTCAGGCCAAGATCTGCCTAGCAACGGCGCATAGCTCAAAGTGCTGCTAGTCGCCGGTGATCCACATCGGCGTGCAGTAACGCCTTGAGTCTGCAGGACGAAAATCGACTGCTTCTCCAGCGCAGCCATAGCAAATTTATCAGTACTTCTAGTTTTATTTCCAATAGGAAATATCAATCATAAGAAACGTCTTTGACGATACCTGAAATCTCTAGCAAGCAGCTAACTTCACGTCGCTAACACAGTCAAGCTAAGCATCAATTTCGCTTTTGGACGATAATTATTAGCCGTGGCAAGGATCTTAAGAAAAAATGGAGTCTCGAGCCTAGAAACAATGTAGTATTTTTTCCGGCAAAGGTCGACGCGTGTGATTTACTTGATCAAGCGCTGTTAGCCAAACACTTCCAGAGACACACGAAGCTTAGGATGCGTGCAACTTGAAACATACATCACAATTATGAAAAAGAATTAAATTGACGACATTATTGGTGATCAGAGAACCATGATGACAGTATTAAAAATATCAGACAACAAAAATAAATAGTTGATTCAAACAAAAAAAAGGGTAGGCTTGCACTTAGTATCCTTGCTAACTTATCGGGCCTCTTGAATTGAAAAGTTCAAGTTAATTAGAAAGTTGCATTCCTTTCCTAAAACATAAGAATGAATTATTGCTGTTGTATTAAATATTCGTACATGAGTTCAAAACCCTCGTCCGCATGTACAGAAACTCTGACATTCTAAGGGGCGAGGTATATTTACTGTTCTAGTTCTCTTTAAGGAATCATATAGTTTTTTGTGGGCATAATTAACTTAGATTACGTTTGGAATACTTCTATATGTGTTGTCACTAACGATAGCATTTTTGTGAGAACCTACTTATGCGTTCTTCAGTAACCATTTTTAGACAAAGTCATATAATTTTTTTTAGTCTTTGATAAAAACCCACAGAAAAGGCATTCGTTTCTGTCGTCGGTGTTGACAAGCAGGGATGCTTTGAGTGCTCGTATTGCTAACACTGACGCTGACAGAGACAAACGTGAATGATTTTAAACTACCAATGGGATAACTTAACTTGAAATTCTGAATAAAATGTATGGAAATTTTGCATGTAGAACTTTGGTCTATCGAAATCGAGGCAAACGAATCAATTATGAGCCTTCAATATTTGAAAATCTTTTCATTAGGTACTGTGAGTTAAAACAGTACTCCATGTTTTCGGGAAACAGAAACATTCTAATATGTCGGTGAAGCTCATCAAAAGAGTGACCGTATGAGTACGCGCTCACCGAGAAACCGCCAGTATATAAAGGCGACAAATGGCAAAAAAAACAAGGAAAAGTCCTTTTTAGTTCAACTTTGGAATTTTACTGCACTCGATTGGGCTGAACAACCACGTAGGATGCTTAAATGAATAGAAAGGGCACATACTGGATATAGAATACACGGAGTGGACCTATAAAGCGAGCATCCTTTCTTTTTCGTTTTATCATATGCCCTTCTGTTAAGACATATACGAAATTTTTCTTCTGCCGCCGTCCAAATCCTTCGGTCACATTGTTCCGGTAGTCACTGCAGGAGATCGCCGTCTCCTTTGTAATGCACATCCTGTTTACCGTGGACGCCTACATCGGCGCCTACAGCAGCCAGGGCGGCCAAGGCACGTACCGCTACCGCTAGTTGACTTCTTAAATTTTCAAAAAAAATCCTGGCAACGCTGCGGGCAGCGCACACTGCGTGTGCGGGACGCAGGTCTAGCGAGGGTCCATCCCAACGCAGCGCGGACGGATGGTACCATCTCGTTCCTGCCGACTATCGTGGGCTGCAGTTCTTTCAGCGTCGTCTACTTCGCCTTCAGAAGCTTGCTTGTGCACCTCGCTTCCCTTCTTCTGAATCTTCTCTCTCTCTTTCCTACGTTGTGGTGCTCTCCTGATCTTGCTTCCCTCTGTGGTCCTCAAGCAGCGCCAGCCCGGCGGGTCCCGCTGCAGGCGCTGCCGACAGGAAGGCAAAATAATAAATGAACAGGCGCTGAATCACCGTTCGCTACTCGCTGCGCTGACACCCGCCCACCCCAAGTCCATCCTCCTCCTCCTTCTCTGCTGCGGCACGACCAAGTGCGCTGCCACCCTTATTTTCCATTTCCCCTGCGTCCCTTCTTCCTGCATGTCTGCCTGCCTGAAGCAGCTCCACTGTCTGCCCCCGAAATACTCATGCCCTTTCATGCTTCCTTTTACCCCAGTGTTCTTCTCATCATGGTTGCCCTCGCTGGCTTGCATTTTTCTCATGACGGGTATCACCGCATTTCCGTTAGGGTTGGGAACAGTAGCCAGTAACTCCGGCAGTTAACATTAGCTGTCGGTACCCTTGCGAGAAAAGGCGAACTGAGCAGGGAGTTGCTAGCTGAGCATGAATGTATTGGTAGCTGGCTGGCTGGGGAGCTCTATTCACTGACCTTTCCCTTAAAGATTCTTCTTATCCGGCGCAGGCTTCCGCGCACCGTACCACCCCCTGTCTCTGGGCGCGCCTAGGGAGCGTGGGCGTTCCGCTCGATCGAGACGCTCTTCCATTGGCCACCTCCTCTCCCTCAGCAGTGGTCCCACCTCTCGCTCCTCTTCGCCCACCCCGAAATATCGGCCGTTAGAGGAAGAAGGCGACGGGTCAATTTTGATGCTCTGCTTCTGCGCTTCCTTGCGGCGGTCCTTCTTCTTGTCTATCGGTTTCAGGACTCGGTCGACACGAGTCGAGCCGGACAGTTGAGTCGGCACGGTGTGCCAGTCGTGAGTGCCACTTGTTTGCGCGACGTCGGACTCGGCAGCCACCGGCATCTCTTAACAGGGTTTGCCATAGTAGCTATGGCAGACCAGCGTACGAAATGAACTAGAAACATTTTGCGCAACTTGAGCGCCTAACTTTCCTTTTTCGAAGCTTTATTCGAGGACAAGCAGGTTGAAGGGCGAGCGCTCAGCGGTACGACACACGTAAACGAGACCTTCGACAGGAGGCAGCAAGCAAAAGAAGCTACCGGCTTACGCATTCGAAGAAGACCAAGGAGATGAGGAGGAACTGCACCTACAAAGTCGTCGCTCACGGCACTTTGTTTTGTTACTTGTTATCCATTGTCCACATCACTGCGAATGATACCGTTCCTTGAGACATTGTCCTGATCATCACCATCAATGCTTTTAACCATTACCATTGCTGCTCGTGCTAACCCGGATTCCCGCACAAAATCATCGTTGTCCACTACCCTATTTGTTTCGTTCAAAAAGCTGAAATTCCTATCGACACCGAACCCAAATTCCCCGTTTTATTTCCTCGAATGCCCAACCCTTGGATTACCACATTTTGTTAATACTCGTCTATCACCAACATTGACATCGTCTGCTTCTACTTGAACGTAAGTCTTCTATCTCATCGCAAGCATGTCAACTAATATTATACAATTATTTTTGTTTTGCACTTTGTTTAATCTGGAGTCTTAACCCAATATTTTAATTTATAACGCTTTCCTTTTTATTTATACTAAATTTAAGCTAATCGGTGGTTATATGTTTAAGTCATCTACAGTGGTAGCTCAGTTTGAGAAAAAAATCAACGTGAAAATAGGTTGATCAATTACTTAAACAGAACTCAATGTCTATACATCTTTCAAGAAGTTCTTTGATTATAGAAGGGCGTAACCTCCCAGTAGTGACCCGCAAAAAGTATTTGGAACAATAGAAAATGTATAAAGGTTTTCGGTCATATTTGGCCGCTTCCAAGAGCTCTGCAAACTTAAAAATGTGTCGCCGCAGTAACTTATTTTTGGGCCATGGAAAAGGTGCTTTGTCGAAGCCCAACGGACTTCGCCATTTTCCAAACCTGCCGTGTTTTTTCGCCTTTTGCTGCCCGCTGTCACTTTAGACTTTAACTGTGTCGTTTTACACATTTATATACGACAACAAGTACGTACTAGTAATAGATACCTCTGGTATTTCGGTTTTCGGTACTTCCAACTAGTCGTCCTAGACACGATAGGTAATGAGCAATGACTGTTCGAGTTGATAATATCAGGCTGTGTCTGGGGTTCCTTCCTTTGGTGCCATTCGGACTGAATGGCTGTAACGTTAAGAACCAATGGATTCAAGATGGCGTCTGAGTGGCGCCAGAGAGCCTGGCGTCCTGTCTCATCCCCAACCCTCCATGCAAGCTCCTTTAGCGGTTGTGTCCGGACACCACCATCGCCAGACGACAGGTCACCATCCGGACGCGTTCGCATTCCATACGATGTCAGTGCCTTTAACACCGCTTCTATCCAGCTTCCATGTGTCCTAGTGTCATCTTCGACTTCCAACGACTCAGGAATGTCAGCGCATACATATAAATGGCAAGGTTTTCCTAGTTTGTGTGAGTCGTTACACAAGTATTTTGTCCCCCTCAAGCCGTAGGCGTAAAGCTGGACTGTAGTCGACTGGACGAGAGAGCAACTCGCATTGCCTTGTCGCAAGACAGGGTGAAGCCTAGAGCGCGGACAAGCTGTAGATGGATATGCTCTGTGGACAAACCGGCACGTGTCACCTTTTGGTCAGCTTCCTCAATTGGATAGGGATTTGTCCGCTCCTAGGCCTGAGTCTGTCAGTAAAAACACACACACACACACACACACACATAGACGCACACACGCAAATACAATCTTGCATATAAGCGAGAAGTTCGTCGCCCGAACTAGCTTTTTCAACAAAGCAGGTCATCTTGCCAGCCTCCTGGTGAGCAACGCTGTCGTACTAGTGCGGAAAGTGTGTGCCGCTTGCCAAGCCAGCTTCTATGCATCGATAGAGAAGTATCTTGCGTGATGGACCATGGGTCTCGTTTCCATCGACGCACGTCGATGGCAAACTAGTTATATATATAAAATGTATGTACATGTACACAAAGTGAGAAGGCACGAGGCATGCAGAGCCAAGTTGTTCAATTGCTCGACGAGAGAAACAAAGATTTATGTTTCCGTGTGCTGGTGTGCCTCATTGTCGAAATAGCATACAGGCATTGATTCCCCTAATGCAAACATGCAAATGATGATAGCAGTAGCGGCCTGTGAAAAGCTGGCTAGGCCCGTTTATATATCTTAGGGAGAACCGAACCACCAGAGCACTAAGTGGTCCTTCCTCGAGAACTGGCGCGTGTCAGTTGACACATGTCCTTGTGCATTGTCCTGCATTTCTTGTAAATCCCGAACATAAAGTACCAATCAGTGGCGATCCAGCTATGATGACGTGTATGTTTCGATGCATGTAAGCTACCACGCACTGGTTAAGTGGAAGGTAGCTGAGTTGTATGTGCATTTTTAACGAATTTGTGTTAACATCTTACCATCGTGCGTTTTCGATCGTTTCGTATAAAGAACAAGAAGACCCAACGCGTATTGGATTTTACTTATCGAAATAACGTTTGTATTCCAAAAACTAGCAGCTTCTTAAACTGCCGCAGTTAGAGAAGGAGGCGTTTCCTTCAGGGTAAACAGGAAAAAATCCTGGTATTTTGTTGTTCCTAGTGTGTTGACGTCGGCCTATTTCACCACACCGTGGTAAAATAGGGATCGCTCCACTCGGTTTGCCGAAGTAAAACGTAGGTGCATGGAGAGGCTATGTCCAGAGTTAGGGTGCATTGTAGAGTACATGTTATGGATATGATACCATATAGTGCTCGATGTGGACTGCTAGATAAAGTGCATGACATCAAAAGTAGGTAAAGTTGCGCAACTGGCTGACCCCGAATGAAGAATACGAGAAAACGTACCAGGAAAGAAGAAACTCAACTCAGTGGGCCAATCGCGATAGACCTGATATGTTTGATATTCTTGGTTTTCAATAATCATCAACCAAGGTGTCAGACATGTCGTGATCTCAAAGCGTCTATTCAACAGAGCCGAACTCATCGGAAACTGTCTCCCGAAAAGCAACATACTCACGCGGTCAACCGATGGTAAGATACACTATGAAATCTACTTTAGCCGCTTCGCTAATAGTCAAATGTTATTTTCTGCCGTTTATGCGAACGACTGTTAGTCGAGTTTTTATATAGACTTTTCTTTGACGTTTGAGACTATCGCTCAACTACACTTATCAGCTCTACTTCTGTCTTCTGTAATCTTATGTGCATGTACTTTAGTCATGTATTCTACTCTATGCAAATATTCATTAATACGTATAAGGTAAAGTATTAAACGCTCGATCAATGCACGACTGAGCAACCTATATCACATATATATATTGTATGTGTAACTTGAATTATTTCCGTTATTCATAGATCAAACTGGGTAAACCCGGGTTCTTTTTGTCCTTAAAATCTTTCGTTTATTAGTTTTGCAGATTTCCCTTAGCGAAATTCACCAGGTCTACCTGTATCTTAGCGATCTTTAATTGCTTGCATCTATTGCTTATTATTATTCGATAGGTTCAAACACGACCAGTGGCGAGCCTTTCGTGCCGTACATTGATAGAGAAATCTAAGTTCTTCTTAGCAACTGCAAGGTTCATCGTAGAATAGGATTATAATAATAAAAAAAGAAAAAAAAAAACGTCAATGTTGTTCTTTAGCACAATTTTTAAAACTGCTCGAACATACTCCTCATGGAACGACTCGCACTTCTGCCTACAAAAATTAATTCAAAATCCTTAGCGGGGTGTGTTTTCCTGCGTTCATCAATCACTGAACTACGAAAGAATGGCTGTTGGTATTCAATTTCGAGCCTTTTAAGTATATCTTCAAGATACTGATAGCTATGCTTATGTGAGATTTACTCCGTATGTATAAGAACGAGAATATAAAGCTAAAAATACTTGTTATTTTATAACTTAATGTGTAAGTTAATATTTTACAAATTATATGCTGCGTTTCGATTAGTTTGAGGATAAAATTCAGAAGAAATTGCTTGTGTTGCCAAAGCTATCTCTCTGAGTCTAATTCTTGAATTAAGCCGCTCTTTCTCTGAGATCTATTTTGGTGTTTAGGTAATCTTCTGACCACTTCATAACGGCAATGAAGGTTTCCGAAGGCCAAGACGACCTGCCCAAAAACGCATTTTTTTGATCTCAAATAATGGGAGTGGCTGGTGACGTTACGTCTATGGGCATCGAATAGTTTTCAGCGTCACGAGATGCGATTTAATTGATTATGAGGTAGTAAAAACGTTAAGTAAGTATACATTGACTATTTTGTAGCATTATTTTTATTGAGGACCGAAAAACGCCTGTTTCTTATTTTGTGTTGAGTATGGTGCTGATATGATGGCCAAGCGGACACGCTTCTAGCTTTTCGCGGGTCAAAATTCTAAATTGTACATGCTGTACCGAGTAGTTCGACGGTTCGCTCCTGAAGGTTCACATCTCAACGGGAATGCAAGCACGGCTTCATTTCTCGCCGTAGTACGCCGGAAGTACGATGGCTTCAAACCCGAGTCATCAGAGAATATTTGCAAATAAGTTAACCCTTATCTTCGACTATCTGCTAATTTCAGTGTGAGACTAGATGGTATTTAGAGAAAACAGCATTTGATTCTTTTTTCTGCCAAATCAACGTTGTGCAAAATATATGATGATATGTGCGAACTGAAGGAAACAAGCCGAGAGACACGAAATATATGGAAACTACAGTGCATACTTCATAAGGACTGCATATTTCGCTAAAATAGCGCTTTTAATATATCTTTTCTCGATTAACAGGTGCCCTAAATTCAACTCTGTACCTGATTTTGTATCAGCATTATCTACTCTTACAATAAATATAGGACATCTGTTTACACATCAGTTTACTATGAGCTTAAGATTTCCGTGAGCGGCAACTGGAGATTTATAACGTCAAGGTATGCATGTCTGGCACGTGACAGCAGCCAACGAACACTACGGAGAATTTCGTGCGTGACACCTTTAGCGTGACTGAGGTTTTCGAAAATAAGTTCTGCGCATCTGCAATAGGGCTTCACAGGGACACCATGGAATAACTTTATTTACTCGAGAGACCCTCCACGAGCCGTAGGGTTGACCGACATTTTCCGTAAAATAACGAAAGTCTCTTCATTTGCAGATTCTCATCGAAATCCGGCTCTGGCTTGCAGAATGATTGAAATTTCTAGGAAGACATATTTTCTAGGACACGAACCGTACGAGGTATTTCTAGTTGTACTCTTGGCACCTACGCCTAGCATTTACAATTGCATAGGTCTACAATCAGAATTGAAAAAACGTTCCCTCCTATGATGACAAAAATCAGATCTGAATTTCCAGTTAGCAATAGAATGTTCTGATTTAAGTTTGGTGTTCTGTTTGCCCCGAGCTAATAAACGATTGACTATTTACAGTCATCGATTTGTCGAGAATAGCATAGCTCGAGTGTCTCAGCTAATAGTACCTAGAAGTACATTTCCAAGGCCAATGAAGCTGATACCAAACTCTGCGTTTTGTTGACAGCACAAACCTATGAACGATCGCTATGACTTAGCCAATATATCGCCAAAAGTTAAGCTCATGCAGTTCAACAGGTAGAGGCTTTTCGTGCTGTTTTTCAGTCCAGCATTTTATTCAGTTCTATAAAAATTACACTCTTTTGCATAGACAAGCAACTTTTCCATAAAGAAAGGTACACCTATGTGGAAAATCAATAATGTAAGTGATTATAAATAATAATTTGGAGAAGTACTGCTGTGCCAGACTGCTAGAGCACAGGACAACCAATAAACACCATAACAGAGGATTAACAACAGTATAAAAGTGAATCCTTTTCCTTACTGTAATGATAATATGTTCCTACGTTTGTTTCACTCTCTGTAAATCTAAAGGGACTGATTTGACACAAAGAACTTTCATAGTTTAAGTGTTTCGTGAAGAAGTGACGTAGTTTGGTTGTCAAGTTACTTGGATCTTGAACATCTTTATCCTGGTCGAAAAGTTTTCTCTGAAGTGCCGTGCTTGTATTTGAGAAAATCGAGAGGGTATTTTGGGTGATCTCGCGTTAGAAGTTAATCCATATGAGGTTCATCAATAGTGTATAGCTAAAAACGATCAAAGAGTTTTCGAGGTTTATATTCAGCAACTAATTTGCAATGAACAGTTGCCTTTAAAACTATGATAACAGTGAAGCGTATTCTAAAGCTGTCAATCTTAAAGACGGCCGATCCTTGGCCTTACGTCTATTTATCGGACTTGAAAACCTCAAAATGAATGTGAAGTTGAATACCTAAAAAAAAACGGTGAGAAATTAAAGGTCTAGGAAAAAAGGTATACAACGTCGTTATTGGTGAAGTATTAATATACGTTTATATTTAGATTAAACACTCACGTATTTGACAAATTAACGAAAAACACACCGACTGAAAGGGAATATCAAGATGATCCGTAGAATAAGAAATATCAGTGTAAAAGTATAGAAAAGAAGCCTACTCCTAAATAAAAATTGAACAATTCACCTATTTAGTGGTTTAACTAGAAATGCATCTAGGGTGATTGGTATAATATACCTTAACGATCAATTGTGAAGGTGTCTATGTAAGTTGAAAAACAATACTTAAGAACTTTGATACCCCGTGATGCGTCCGATAATGACTAACTTCTCTTAGATCATAGAAGCGTTCCAGTTTTGTGTGTTCCAGGTATCGTGAAAAAATTTGCATGACCGTAGATAACCTTTTTTTTTTTTTGGCTATGCGAGGCACAGTGAATGAACAAATGAAAATTAATTAATAATTAATTAAATTCAAATTAGAATATTGAAAACAAACTATCATTACCATTCTAACTCTTTCATGTACCTTGCATATGGTCGCCGATAGCGGCGCTTTCAAATGCAGTGTATAACGGGAGCCAGCTGAAGCCCACCGGCTTAGCATGTATACGTAGATTGACATTTCATTGTAGAGATAGCACGTACAGGGCTAAGCCGGCAAGACTGCGTGCTGAATTGTTTAATCCATATGAGAATGTGAATTATACAACGTAGAATTGTTAACGTTACTTACAGACCCTTATATATTGGCTTCAGATTCAAGCTTAACAGAAGAACTTATTAAGTTGACTTACTGTAGCTCAATTTCTTGTATTGTGCGCGTAGTTATCAGGGCAGAGTAGCACTACTTGCTACAACGAGGACAAAGGCGATCAGGCTACATGAGTAATACAGAGAGATTTCAATACATATTCGTAAGGCACAATATAAACCTATTGAACGGTATTAAATTAGTATTCTTATATTAACGTAAACATAGATATTTAGATATAGGCTAGTTCTGCAATTGTTTGTCGGCAAGTGCGTGCTGCATAAAGCCTTGCTGGTTAGTGCCCTTTAGGTGAAACTGACGACATTTTGCAGTTGTGTAGTTAAATTAGATGGATTACGGGCTAACTTGCGTTTCCCCTCCCGTCACCGTACACATATGCATCACTTTCAATTTCGTATAAAACAGAAAAATGGCTTTGCAGGCTCATTTATCATACGAGCTGGAAGATGTCAGGCGACACTTAGCCTGAGTATATGGTCGTCAATTCATCGATATAGTGCAACGCTAACTCTAAGTGAATTTGATGCTTGCCGACCATCTGTCTTCCTAACGTAATATTTAGGACTATCTGCTTGGCCTAATGCTAATATTAAATATGCCTTAAAGACGGACAGGTAAAGGCAGCACTACTATAATCGCGTACAAACCGTACAGTAGATCTACTTCCATATCTTTTTTGAGCGGCGTGGCTTGCAGTCTTTATCCTTGTTGTAGAACTTATATAGGGCGATTGAATAATTTTATTATTTATTTTTCCGTAAGAGGAAGACGCTTCTATTTTCTTTGGTGTATTACAAAACGACCTAGTGGCGGCATGGCGAAATGAGTGCGACCCGGGTCTGAATAAAAGTCGCACCTACTAAGAAACCAATAGTCAAGCTTCGCGAATACTTGGCCGAAATGGCGATATGGGCCACTGAACAGGCAGAGCATTGGCAGTAACAGCAGCAGTAAGCGTACTCTTTCCTTGTCTCTTCCGTTGTGTTCTGTGAGATCTCAAGGGTAAGAAAAGCTTCATCATCGCAGCGGTGCCATTCTGTTCGCTGATGAAATTCATTGAGCGAGGTGCAGTGAAGCGAGGCCGATCAAGCTCAAGTGCGGAAATAGGAAGAAAACTATCCTTGTCTCCTTCTGCTTGTATAGCTACCGTTAGCATGCTACTGTTCGATGCCTCGTCTTCCACTTTTCTACCCTCTTAATGGTGGTCGCGTTCGGTAGTATCTGATTCTAGGAGTCAGGATTCAGGAATCATCCTCAAGAGGAGCCGAACCCGTCAGACCCGTGGACTACCCTAGGCAGGCAGGCAGGCAGGCAAAACGGCAGGCTTGACTGGCGTCGATCAACGATCATTGGGGGCTACTACCGACTGCTCACTGCTGAACGGGAAGAAGGAAGGGTATTCGATTGGGCCTGGAGCTATAGCAGATCGAGCGACAAGGAAAACTAGATGGGATACGGGTGTGTGGGGCGACGGGGATTGATAATTCAATCAGGACATTACTCATGAATTAGGGCAGGATAGATGAAGACAAGCGGTGAACGCGGAGAGAGGATGCGATATTGTTTCTAGCAAAAACTGCACTCAGTGTGGAATTGGAGCTCACAGTCAGCGCTAACAGCGTTAGCGTTGCTGTCGTTAAACCAATGAAGTTGGGGCAGTGACAGGACAGCAGGACGGCGTTAGGCCAATGTGCCAGCCGGCCAGCCAGCCAGAAGACGTTAAAAGACGCTAAAAAGCATTTTATTCCAACCACCATTAGCGTTGTTCAGGCTATCGCAGCAGCAGCGTCACTGTTGCGGTCGACACAGCGGTCACTGGTTTTTCTGCTAATGCGACCTACTTTGTCTTGCAAGGGGAACAAGAGCCCCCACGACAACGAAGATCCAAAAAAGTCGACCCTCATATCCCGGTTGTTACGGCGCTGCGATCGCTTAAGCTGTCTGGCTAATATACTGAACGACCAAAGCGGGCCCTTTTGGTGTTCAAGGGTAAGTAACGCTGCTAACTAGACGCTGCCGGTGTAACCACTTATGCCTGGCAGTAGTAGTAGTGGTGCGCTTAGCTAGGGCACCATTGTCTTCGTCGTTACACACCAGATGACGCTATCACTTTGTTATCGCTTAGAGGGCTATCTTTGGTGTCGTTCCGGGTACACTTCCCAACATGATTTCCCTCAATCCTTTCTTGTTTAGCTACTCGACTTGGTTACTGCGTGACCGTGGGTCTGGTGGTACGCAGAATGCCGCTGCATATTCTGCAGTCGTACGTTAACCGACCAACGAAGCAAAGACAACAAACGCGCTTCTTATGCAACATTAGCAAGCGAGATGGTCGTCAGTGGGTGAGAGCATACTACAAACTACTCCATCCAGGGGCTATCAACAGCAATACAAGAAGGGCCATATCCGCACGCTGTAGCACCATTCCCATCGATGCTGCCCTGAATTGCAAAGCATCGGGCAGGCTTTGCCGGACAATAGTACCCTTTGGCAAGACTACCGCGTTGAAAGACTTAAGGGCCCTAAGTAATAGATCATTCTGTGATAGGCATACTCGACTCTTCGACATTCGACAACCATCCTGCCTCATCCTCAGTATCGTCTCTATTATAGCAGCTCAACGCCAAAATGTCGTTCCACTCATCTCAATGTCAGTGGCTAGTACGGAGGTAGTTAGGAGCACTTGCTCTGTAGATATATGTACACTAATCATTGATCTTCGGCCGCGAGGCGGTGACGAGCTTACGGTCCGATTGAGACTGGCGAGGTCTGACATGAACGACAGGCTTGATGATGACGAGCTTAACAAATGGACACTTAATCTGTTTATTCCTCAAAGAAGGAAGGAAGCGAGACAGGAGTGGTGCTAAATCTCAGTAAGTTTCCCAGAAATGCCTCTTATACCTTTCATTTAGGATCTACCATTTTTTAAAATAAGAAGAATATCGATCATCTACAATAAAAAAATTGGATCTGCCCACGAGATGATTAACTGAGTGACCGATAGCAAAGAACAGATTGTTTTCGCCCATTTGTTTCGTTGTTACGTACGCTCGTCTAAGCCAAGACTACACTAGGGGATGATGATAAAGCCGAAGTTTCTAAATGATGGTCACTCACTAAGTAAATTTGCTTCGTCGTTACATACATTTGTCTGAGGGAAGACCGCAGTAAACAGCCGGGACTTTTATATGATGATCAGCCACTAAGTAAATGACTGACTATTTCCCAGTGCTTGGTATGGAAAGAGCAGAGAGTGGGTCCGGCGCATTTTGTCCTCTGTATCCCTGCGTCCATCTGCCAAGTATTGAGCAGCTCGTTCCGGCCTTCACTTGCGACTGACGCGAACACTGCCTTGATGTCATTCTTCTTTGTCCGACGGTGATGCAGTACTTTAATTCACCAAACACAGTTAGCTACTCGGCTCGCGCTAGCTGCCTTGCCCTTGAAGGCGAAATGAAAGAGGAAAAGGATTCTTCATTGAAACAATCTTATTAAATGAGAACAGCCGGTCAACTGTTTGTTGTCGGCTGTTCTCAGACTGAGAAAAGGCCGGCAGACGCCGAGCGCAGGGCGCCATTTATACCGAGCACAGGACAGGACAGAAGCAGCTCCAGGAGACACACACCGGTTGGCAGAGAATAACAGCGTGCACACAAAGTAGGAAAAGCAGCTAAACGATAGCAGTACAGCGAACGGCCAATGACCGAGAGCGGCGACGATGAAAGAGAGAACCATAAAAAGAGCTGACATCGCACACCAAGAACTACCCATGGGGCCCAGGATGGTCCGGCCGGATTTATTGTCTCTTCGTCAATCCCGATGACTGCCCCGCTCGTTTGCCTCATCCATTCAACCGATATGTCTATAGAAATAGTACGTATCCGCACATCCGAGGTCCTACTTCGGAGATTGTCGTCCGATACGTATGTCATACCTTATACGCTAGCGAGCCTAGTCACTCCTCACAAATATGAAACGTATACTAGCGAGGTACGAGTCCACTACTAATTGGAGATTCGGCACTGTGTGGGCTATGCTTTAAGGCTAACCTCTTATCTGAAGGCTGTAGTAGAAAAGAGATGGCATATGAAGGGTCTCACTACATAAACAAGTAGTTTACCACGAAGACACCTTATTCCACCGATGCTTGCAGTTACTATGCATCGGCCGGTTTGGCCGCCATTTATTTGCTGGGTTCATAGAAGTATGCTATCGTTAGTATCTCCTTCATGAATGCGTACGTCAGGGGTTTATTCGACGCGTACCCTTTAGAGCAAGTGTTTGCATCTAAAAATGAATCTGTGCTGCTGAGTATCTCATTCTGTTTTCTCGATCGTCCGTAGGACGACACACCCGGAACCACAAAAAAGAACTGGGACACTGAAAAGACGTTTTATCCTATTTCCTGAGCAGGAGAATTTTGACTAATGGGCAGATACATGCACAGCGCGACGATCCCGTCCAGAAAGAATTCTTGCATGGTAAACATGCATTTCTGGCCAACAACTATACTGTACTAGCATACCTTAACCGTAACGCAACAGATGTACGTGCTTTTCGATGTAGGTCGGGATCGGGAATTTTTATTTTCTCTATTTTAGACATAGTGTAATATGTAGATTAGGTCGCATATTACTATCGTTTGTGTGGTTAGAGACAGCAGCTGAAGCCGTCCTGGAGGACCAGGTTGATTATGTAAAACGCGTAATTGACGTCTTGTTGGAAATATAAGTATGGGCATTATTTTAGAAGCTGCACGCTTTCGGTAACAGTGTACACGACTTCATCCATGCAACCGGTATGTCTATAAAAATAGTACGTATCTGCGTCAACACTCTAGGGATCTGACGCGTGAATTTTCTAGTGAATTGAAAATTCGTTATAGTTAGAAGAAAAAGTCCATATAACCAGTTTTCTTCTGATGGTTAGGTATCCATATATCCATGGCACATGAAAATTCCTAAAACTGTTCCATTGTTTTTTATTGTCGCAACTAATTCGTGCTCGTATTTAGAGGAATCAAAATAAATACAATATGAATTGCATGATTCAGGCTTATTTAAGTAAGGATTAAATTTGGGAAATGTTTCTAACGACAAAATAATCCGAAGTATTTGTGAGAGTATTAGTATGGGATCCAGCATGATTTTATAGAGACTATCCAAAGCTTCAATCGTACAACACAGTATGTATGTTGTCATACCGTTCTATTTTCCCTAATGGAAAAATTTCAAACTTATCTGAGCTGAATGTAGAATTAGATAAAACTATCATCGATTCTAAATTTAAAAAAGTTAATTTCGTGTATGCAGAATTGTTTTTTTGCGCTGCAAAGTTTAGCAACGGTTGTCGAAGTTCGGTCCCTCCCGATTTACCCTGCTTGACAGCACGGCCTTCCTGCGCCCATGGAAGTCTTTGTCTTGTTCAACGATGCCTTCGCTTTCCGACTACCACTGTGATTGAAGTCTTCGTCGTATCTCTACAGACTCGAAGTCGAACGGTAACCGCATTAGGCTTATTAGGTTTTGCCGACAACTTACTTTGAGCTTATTTGCCTATTTGTTCGTATAGCAGTGCCCCACGCGAATGACCGTTTGGTCTTCTCGTGCGATTTCCTTGGATATGTGTGCTACGTGTTTGCTTCTGCTTGTGTTGGTGCGCAAAGATGCAAGTGTATGTATGCATTTATGTGGGTACTTACTCTAATCCTCATGCTGATGACTGTGCTGTTAGACCACGAAAGTCTTCGTGCTGTTCATTGTAAAGAGTCGGCGATCCGTTGTAAAGCCACACCTGTCACCCCCGCGATGTAGTGGCGGTGTCCTGAGGTGTCAGCGCAACATAATTGCGAAGGTTAGAGGAGAAGACGTAGAAAAACGATGATCAGAATAGTTGCTCAAAGAAGGCAGCCGAGCAAGCCAATTGCAGTCCTCAACTCTCCTGGATCGCTGTCCTATAGACCCGAGATTACTCGCTTAGCGATTCGGTAGGATAGGAAGTGTGGGGAACGGCGTCAAAGGATCGGGGAGACTCTGAAGCAAACAGTCGTATACTTCAGACCTATTGATGCGGTCGCTTTATTCCCCAAGGGATAAACCCTGTCACAGGGTCATCTATGTTAGGCTGATATGGGTGAGAATCGTGAAAAGCTAACTGTGGTGAGTTACTTGAGGTGGCAACGCATACATACATAGATAGCTTCCGCGATTAATAGGGTGGAATAAGCCTCGCTGATATTGATAGAGGTATGTTAAGCGGTGCGATATGACAGTGTCTTGAGCAGTTCTCTAGCTAGTCACGATAGATAAGTGCCAACATTGGCTTGGGTTTGACTACATGTTTACAGATTAACGCGATTAGACTAAGTGTTTCTTGTAGGTAAAGTTGCAGCTGGCCAACAGGCCATCGATAAAAACGAACAGAACTCATTCAGACAGCTGGACATATCAACAGGTCTTATGGGCTGTATCAGCATGCATTGGTATGCTACATGTGTACTATCAGGCTCGAAACGCATTATATTGGATCTATAATAAGGAAAGTTACGTACAGGAAGAAAGCGACTAAATAGGAAAGTGCTTTTGGATCGTTCTAGGCTGCGTCCACAATCATGTATACGCACCCGACTTCAGTCGACATCAAACGCAGCTAGCTATCAATGTATGTGCATAAGCTAACAGTTATTTACGGTTAGGTGTTACAAAGGGAATAGAAAATAATTTATGTTTAAAAACTTTTGTGTAATAATTAGGCTGGTATAGGTTGAAAGCGAACTGCTCAATACTATAGAGTGCTCTACTTGGCTAAAATGAATTGTTCTTTTGAGACGACCTAAATTTTACACAATTGCCCCTACATACTGGGCTACATATAGTATGGAGACTTCAGTCTTCTACGAGAACATATTCAGTAGGTTTTAATGTATTACGTAAACATAAAAGTGCGCCTGCAGTGGGTTACATGATGTATTTTAGTTAAGTGTACATGAAACACTCTCTTTCTCATAATTTATTTCGTAAGATCAATTTTTTCTATTTTATTTAAGAACTAACGCGAATTCCGCTAATCTTAAGTCATAAAAATTTTTAAAAACAAACGATATAAACTTGGCTAGAGGAAAAATGTCGCATAGAACGTTTCGATTGGCAACTTATGCTTGACATGTGGCAAAAGAACTTTGTATTTGTTCAGATATAATACGTACAACAAAAGCAAAACAAATATATGCACCTCGTGTACCATAAATTTGAATGCAAGCTACTCGGTCGATCGAAGTTTAGGAAGTTATCGATACTCGGCCAGCAAAGAATTGATCATTATAAGCCAAACGCGTTTGCAGTAATCATAGTAGTTATCAGTAGTAACTGAATATTCCGCATGACGCAGCAACGCCTTAGGAATATTTATTTTTTACTAACTAGGTGTCGCTTTTCTATCTAGGGTTTTAATTGTGGATTTGCCCCCTCCCTTACACATACACTACTTGTGCTCGTATACAATAAGAGTGCGCTGAATGTTCGTACTCCCTTATTTGCGACAAGCGTGTCTATTGTCCTAGCGATTTCGTCTAATGCTCGCTCTTTTACTGCTGCTGCCGCCTGTACTGCCGCCGGCCGAGTCGTTCTGATGCGTCGCATTCGTTGTAGGACAAGTTGCAGAGCGCCGGCTGCCACGAGGATCCTTAACCGGTACGACCGAGACTCGAACGATGCAACCCTGCTGAATTCATGCGTGCATGCTCTCGCTAGACAGCGCTCAGTACGTCCCTGTTTCGATTTGCGAATAAATTGAATTAGTTTTGCCTCCTCTTCTTCTGCCCCGGCGTTGTCCATTTGTTCGCGTTGCCTTTCCTCGCCCGGCCCGGCCTTGCCTTGCCCTGCGCACAACAGCGGCGGCGGCGGCACTTTTTCACGCACCCCGTCCAACTAGACATGCTATAGGCACTCGTTCTACGGCCGTTCCACTTTTCGTTATCGCCCTCACCGTCGTCGCGCTTCTCCTCTTTCTCTGACGATTTCTCAAGCATTGATTCCTTTCCTTTAAGTATGACTCAACTTGACTTCACTGCTTTTCGCTGCTACCCAGGTCTCAACTGGGCATCGTTTGTGTTGCCATAGCCGCGAACAAGGGGATCTTCAGCTCGGGATCAGAGTCGACTGACTACCCAAAAAGAAGCTACGAGAACACTGCCTGACAAAAGGACAGCTGAGGCGACGAGAGAGAGCATGAGTTTATGGCCACATTTGTGTACACGGCTTAGCCATACATATACATATATACGCATATATGTATATCGAAACCATGTATATATATGTATGTATGTCAATTCATATATATGTGTGAAGCCCCCGGTCGAAGGGAAGGAAGCGGCTGAGAGGGAACGAGAAGCAGTCACTGGCTAGAGCGACGGATTCGCCTTCCGATCAACTTCCCCAGCTCCGATCTTTTTCTAAGCAGGCACAAACACTCCCACCTCATGCACCGTGCATTGTGCCTCTGAATCGTGTGTCTCCTTTACGCTAAGGAAGTGTCGAAGCCTCTATGTATTCGGAGTTGGGAACGGAACTGTTGAAGCTGGGAAGAGACTGTTGTACCCAAACCAATTCCTCAACAATGTGCAGCTGTGCTGCTAAACTAACTGTATTCTGTTCTAAGTATTTCGCAGACCGCTGCTTCTAGTAGAAGGGAGCGGGCTCGTTCTCACATTATTATTATTATTATTATAAGAGACTCAGCAAAACTAAAACAGCACGAATCACTAGGGTGGGGTATCACAATCAAGCCACCGCTTGCTCCTCGTCTATGGGGGGGGGGGGGGGGGGTAGAAACCTCGTGGATGCACTATCGGCTAGCCAACCATTCGTTCCTTGTGTTCAGTTCGGTTGACAATATTCCTACAACCGTAATCGCTGTCACGGTGCAGATTTTTGAAGGGCAACGGCACTGCGACGATTCGCAGTGACTGTGGCTCGGCGGGGCAGTGCCCTACCGCTGTCATTTTCCAGAGGCCTGTACCATTGTGAACGGAAGATTGGCGGGCGGGCCACGACGTGCTCGAAGGCATTAAGCTTGAAGTATTAAATACAGAAGAAGCAGACGACAGCGATGTGATGGACAAACTCGATGCTCGAAAAAGAAAAGGAAACAGCGGGAGAGGGGAAGAGATGATCGCTTTCTCTAAGCACATGGAAACATAGGGGTACATGAGGGGATGCAAACGAGTGTGTAAGTGAGTTTGCAGATCACGATCTGCAGAGTGTTGGTAGTTTTCCCGAGAAATGCTTCGGAGAATGTTTTACTCTTGAACCACTTTATTTCATGGCTGTAGTCTCTATTGTCGTCGTCATCGTCGCTATCTACGACCTCGTCATCGTTGCCAAACGTAGGATCACTATGGTTATGAACGACGGTACTTAACTGAAATAATCGACGGAGTAGGCTGTGCAAAGAGAATCGCTTGACACCCGAGACTGCAGCCAGCTGAACAGATGGATCGGGCCAATGGATATCTCGTAACATTAGGTGAAAGTGCTGTCGATGTACTAGCATGAAGACAGGATAGAAAAATGGGCAAAAGCTGAGGACGAAGAGCTGTGTCATCTTCAAAAATGATTAAAACGACTAAAAAACATTCATGTGATATGCAGAATATTTTTCTATCTATATATATAATTTTTCTCTGATCACGTCGGAATCTTTCTATGCTAGTATGTTCCGCAATGGGCAATATTGCCTACGACAAAACAAGGACCGTTTCAATATATAATAGAAAAAGTTTAGTCGTGTACGTATTGCACAAACGTGATCGCCTAGCAAACTATCATTAAAAGTTCAAAGAATCCGAAGAAACGAACCGGTTTTAGTTGGCCTGGAACCAAATCAGTGGTCGTGCGTTTACGTGGGCAGCGTTCTACTTAACCGTAAACGAGGCAGCCTACCCAATTAACCCGTTTGTCGCTTAGTGCAAGACCTCCCCCTTCTCATTAATTAGCCTACGGATCTTCAACTACCGGTTCACCAATTCATCTTCTATGAGTCTTTTATTCGAATTGCAGCTAGCGTTAGCCGTCCCACAATAGCCCTGCAAAGAAGTTCTCTAACTGGATTAACAATAGTCTATACTTAGTTGGTACTAGCCCCGGCTGCGGAAAGAATCTTAGTTTAAAGATGTCTTTTAAAGGTACGTTTGGAACTGGCATGATAACCAACACCCGAAAAATAGCAAATCTTAACTCCATTTTATTTAAAAAAAAAAAAACAGACTACATTTACTGGCCTAAACTATATGGTGCACTAGAGATACAGGAAAAGAAAGCTACACTACAACTAATTAATAAACCTGCGTTCGCACAAAGACATCTTGCGTAGTACGTGGCATTTGCAATTTCAATCTAGGTTTATCGAAGGGACCGAATTAAGTAGGTAAACACCTTTGTTTCTTCTGTACAAATCCCTTACATTCACTTTGAGAGTCTTTAATATACAAATTATTGATGTCTTGGTATAGTTTTTCAAGATCAATGATCTATGACAATGAGACTAGCACCGTGTTGTTTAAGATCTTCAGGGTTTGATTGCTTAGAATGATCATGGCGGAATTTATCAAGGATATGGCAGTTTCGCTGAACTTGAATCCAATAGCGATATGCGAGTGATGTTAGATAATCTTCAATAAACAAATAATATAGTATTTATATTGACTAACATTGTTTATACGTGGTCGGAACAACCATACTATCGTAAGACCTGACGCGGTATTATGACATGTATTACTAGATAATACAGGCAGTTAGTAGCTATAATCTAATAGGTTACTTGTGCAAATATCAAACTTTTTATAAGGACAATCTCTGCTGGGGAGCTCGCCGTTGTTGAGAACTAGACGGAGCTATTAAGCTGGATTCGATGCTTGCGCTTCTCCAGATAATCCGGTTACCGGCAACGGTTTGTTTCGCCGTTCCCAGTTGGCCCACATTTCGTATTGCTCGCTAACTTCGCCTTTATACTCTCAGTAGTATCGCTATACCGGGACCTGAACCCGCACGCCAATGTACTGTACTAGATTACCGAGCGATTGGCCATCACTTCTCATACGCAGCTCCGATTGCGTGCTGCAGTTGGGATTTGCAATGGCAACGCTCAGACGCTGTCTGTAAATGAGAGCAACAACATCAACCAGAAGTCCAGAATCGTTCCCCTTACGGCATGGCAGCCCACGTGCAAGTCCTGCTGACGAAGCCACGGTAAGTGCTTGTACTTATACTGACTGTCAGGCGAGGCACGGCGAACGAGCGCAAATGGAAGAAGATCGTTGGTGCTGCTGCTGCTGCAGCTGTATACGTTGTGATGGCAATAGCAAGCAGTTCGTAGCAGCTCGTAGATGGCAGGCCGTAACAACCGTAGGGAGTAGTAGCGAAGACGGATCAGAGTGAACATCACTGGAGACGCCGGCACCGGAATAGCAGCTGTGTTGGCAGCAACGAAGAAGACATACTAGTGTTATGCGCGAAGGACGTACAACTCGCTCACCGTCGCTGATGTTGGTGATTGCAGCTAATTTGACGACACTCTACTATGATGGTATGACAGGATACGCTTGGTAACGCCATTGGAGCTGCGACGGTGTCGTTTCACTTAGTCTAAACTTTCCATCGTGAAAAGGCTGGTGGTTCTGTCAGACAGGATTTACAGCAACGCAGAGGCCTGGCCGCAGTGGACATCGTCCTGCGCAAAGCGTTGTGCAGTAGGATTATTATTATTTTTTTTTTTTTGCTGTTAAAATTTGCTTAGGACGATGTGGTTTTTGGCCACATTCTTTATAGGCCTGGCTCTACAGGCTGAGGCTAAAATTAAGCCGACAACGGAGTGCAACGAGGATAGTATTAAGGTATCGGTAGATACGTCTGCTGTTGATTTTAAAATCAAGAACGTGTATTTCGAGAATCTCAAAGGATTTCCGATGTGTAAACCGATCATTGAGGACAACGTGGTGAAGTTTGAGGTCAACCTAAAAGATGAATTTCGATGTGGCGTCAGCCGAATGACCAATCAAATGACGGGAGAAAAGACTTACTTTCAACGATTAATCGTCGAACCCGAAAGTGGCCAAGATAAGAACGAAATAGTGCTTATTCAATGTCATATAGGAGACAAAATAAGTAGGTCGAGGAGACAGGTCCTTCCCAATTGGCCAGATATCGTCGAGCCGGACTACATCAACATTACCGAATACATTGAGGCCCAAGCCCCGATCCCTAATTTGGATTTGGGTATCAAACAGAACGGGCGTATGTTGGATACAACATACAATGTGCAGCCAGGGACACCCCTCGAAATGGTCATCTTCCTTGACCCCGTAAGTAAATCCACCTATGGAATTCTCGCTAGTTTTCTTAAGGTATCGGATAGTGCCGGCAAGCAGGAAGAGCTGATCATCACGAATGGCTGTTCAATCGATCCCTACATCTTTTCCAACTTTGTCACGCCCGATAATGGTGATTCGCTAAGTGCCACATTTAAAGCTTTCAAGTTCCCTGACTCGAATTACGTTATGTTCTCAGGGACCGTATCAATCTGTATCAATGCATGCAAAGGCGTCCCTTGCGGAAACGATCAGTTAGGGTATGGCCGAAGGCGAAGGAGGGAGATCGTTCATGAACGCGATCTAAACGCGATTTACAGTGTTGATATGACGACTATGCTTAAGGTGCAGTTCAGTGATGACCTATTCACTCTGCAGAAAGGAGCCGTTAGTGCCGACTTTGATAACGCTAGCTTGCCCGCGCGCAGCATGAATCATGTTGAAGGTGTGGACATTTTCGCAGAAGAATATCTAACTCAAGCCTCTAGCAATACTCCGCTTGTTTCGATATGGCTAGTATTAGCCCTGACCCTTACTAGCATCATCGAACGGACCCACTAGTTCAGTCGACTTCGTGATCGTTACTGAATACAGGGAGAGAGCAATTAGAATAGCCCGAGTCACACCCTTGTTCTCGACGATAATTAATAAGTTTCAAATTATCAGAACGGAACTTTCTCTGTCTCAAAGCTATGTTCAACAGTGAGCAGTTGCAATTGAATGATGAGAAAATTTTAGAGCACACAGATAAATTTGTAATACCTACCCCAGAGAATGACCTCGTGCATATCCGGGTGATATTACCATCGCCCAACGGCCCACAGAAGGCCATGGCCTAGCACGGAACTGCTCTTGTTCTAAGCTAAGTTGTCACGGGTTCCAGGATTTGACGGCTATGGACAAATCGGTTTCAGGTTAGGGTGCCGTCTACGGTGGCACGCGTTTACGTACCTAGAGATATACGGTCATACACGTACACAAATTATGTAGTGGGTAATTCAGTATGCTCACGCAGATGTCCTGTACGTACGATATATAAGTATCTTAATTATAATTTATCACAATGGCTTCGGCTACACTCAATAAACTACTGTAGATATGGTGCTAAATACACAAACGAATTGTCTTTGGCTTACCTTATTGATAAATAAATATGTATATCTCTCACTTATTATACAGTTCTTGTATTGCAATTGCGACAGACACTCGTAATACAGCTCGGCCATTGTTTTCTCTGACGGAAGTTTACTAAAACTTATATCATTATCGTTTAATAATTCTTAAAATAGGACTGATAAATTTCTGGATTAAGTCAACTGTTAAGTCAGGCCTCGCAGGGCGGCGTAACGTTTGCGTATGATTACGCGAAATAGGGTTCTCAATGTTTGCAATTTCAAAAAATATCGTTTATAATGGTAGTCATATCTACGATTTTCCATCTGTCACGGATATTAACTTGCACGAAGATATCCAGATGAGTGAAAAAAAACGTCGTAACATACCTCATAACTGTTAGATAATAATTAGATCTCTTTTCGATTCAACAGCTCATAAGTTCTTCTCTCTATTCTTCCCAGTTTTTAGTTACGGAATTAGATTATCTCACATCTATCACGATGAATAAAGCGATACATCCTGAAGGCCAAATGTTGACGCCTGTATCTAACTATAGATATAAAAGTGACACGGTCCCATTTTTTGTCGTGTTAGAGACAATTGAGAATAATTTCGCTAGGTGGTCTTTATATTGTATCCAGTAAAAGAGGTGATGCTTGAAGGTCAGCGACTTGCAAAATCTTGCCGGCTACTATTGCGGTATCCTCCTGCACGCATAGGAACAAACGAGAAATGACTTATATCAATCACTACGATGACCTGATTACGTGTTTTCGGTAAGTGTATCAATAATGATTTAACGGCTACCTTAGCATTTGACTTGCTATAATTTGTTTGAGTGGCCTGCTTCGTGCAGCAGTCAAGTGCGTATTGACGGCTGCATACGCTTTTAAGCTGCCATTGCTTATTTTTATTTTAGAATATACGCTACATATGTATGGAGCTATCAGGCGACGTTCCGATTTCGGCAAACCAGCCAGCGGCGAAAAATCTGATCTTAATATGGACCGAACAGCCGCCAGCAAAAACCATCGCTGCTATTGCTGATTGGCAATGACGAGCATAAGTAGTCGTTGTTTTAATGGAGACCCTATCTTTGTGTAGCTGCTGGGCCCGTTTGTGCCGCTGTAGTGATCAAGCAGCGTCGCAGGCCGACGATGTAGTAACTACAACAGAGGCAGTAACCAGCGTCGGTCGGCTGCCGAGTGCGTAGGCCATCCGATTTCTCGACACTTAACGGCAGCTGTACAGCATAGCCCGCCTCTGTGCCTCCGCTTCGATCTGTCGTTTGTGTTGCGTGGTGCGCGACGCACGGACATTCGTACATGGTGGGCCGTTTCGTTCGTTTTATATGTACGTGCGCATGTTCGAACTTTGCCGCGCACTTTCGCGACATCAAAAACGACCTTCTCGTTTCCCTTCGCGCGGAACCGCTGCATATCGGGCGGACATGTCAATCTGTCTGTTCTTCATGCACGTCCGTTCGCTCATAGCAAGCATGTTCCAAGAGACAATTTCCACGCTTAATCATCAACTCCACCAGTTTTAACCTAACATTTTAGCAACAATACATTGCGAGACTTGTCTTGGACGGCGCTATTAGAATAGGAAAGGAGATCAAAGCAATATATAGCAGGCCATGCAGAGTACAGTCGAAGACGCTTGGGGAGCCGGTGCGCAAAACGTTTCTATGGAAATTTGCACATACAAAAAGGTTGACGAAAAGTTCAGCTAATTTTTAGATTCAACTTCTATATGTTGAAAACAGAATCTCTCGCATTCGTTTACTAATAGTTATCATACTGAGGGCAATTTATTTAGAAATTAATTAGCTGCACCTCGAATCATCGTAACATCAGTATAGGCAACAATAGTTTTATACGCAACCCACTACATCAATAAAGCTCGAAACAGTGTAGTGTCTTCATGACATCATTCACACATCAAAAAAAGTCCAAAAAAGGGGTTTAACTTCGTTATTTGAGGGGGTATCGTCGCGATCTGCGATCGCGACGATACCCCCTCAAAACAGCCGAGGTCGCTTTCTCGATCGAAATCGCTGCGATGCCCAGCTAGTGGGGCGCTTGAAAAGGCGAAAAATTACTCATTATTCGACGAGACTTCACAAGTAGCATCGATGTTCTATGACGCCTGAAACTACTGCCACCGCCAGCTCCATTCCACATGTTCGCAACCGCTGCCGAAGCGCCTCGAAGGGTCTCGTTGCCAAAGCAACGAATTTGATACTCGCTTGTTCATTGTGCAAAACCAGTGGCCGCAAGTCGCTGTAGCAATGTCACAGGGGACGCCCACTACCGCTGGCGGCGTCGTGCACGTCGCTATGCAGAGCCGTTGGGACGAACTGCTAACATGTACCGCTCCTGAAACTGTGCTAATTCGGCGATACGAGCCGGCGCTGTTCGAGCACTTACAATCACTGGCCAGCATCCCTGGTACTTCCAGGAAGTGTTAAGTTTAAACACGGATCTACCGTGTACGCAGTGGAGTCGATGAGAGTCGCCGACGAACGATCTGTCGCATTTTTTTCTGCTTACTTATCAGCCAGAAACGAAGTGTGGAAGAATATCCAGCTGCTGATAAAAAGTAAGAAAAAGAACCAGTTTGTTTTTTGTAGCTGAAGAACGTCGGGTCGTCGCTGAATGATAACTGGGCCTATGGCAGTGAATCTACAACTAGCGCACACTTTGCTGTTCAAAGTGATTTACTTAAGCCATTAGTTCTGCAAACGCCGAACTGCGTAAAACGTTGAAAGGTGTGCATCCACAATGCATTACCTAAAAAAAGATACAGAAAATTAGCCGACTGGGCTTGGCTTCATTTGAATCTAGGTACGCCAAGGTGAGGGACTGTCCTTTACTTCGTATATCATACTTTGCACATCAATACCGTTAGCATTGAAACCGTTTTCCTCCTACTTTGTCTTTTGAATCATTTTCTAAATGGTCTGGTACTTTTTAAACCACCCTGTGTATAAAAGTCGATCAACCTGTTAATCTAAATGTCGTTTTCATTCAAATAGCGTAAAGCATTATAGCCGAATTGGCTCCTTTACTTCGGAGCATTGGGCCGTTTAAGCTAGCAGTCGTTGCGCACATCACTTTAACGGTGTAGAATCACAATCTCTAGAGACAACGCAACAGACGGTCGAGCCGAACCTATTATCATCTCTACATTTTTCACGAACCTTCGAACGCGCAGCTGTGGTTTCAGTAGAGGTCGACGGCCTACGCGAGGCGTCTTCGATTATGAGAGGAACAGGGCTAAAAACAGAAGACGAAGCGAATCTTGATGACGTCCGGGAGCGCAACACTTCGAACGACTGGATCGTTCTAGCAGTCGACCAGGACCAGCGGCCTCTGCCCTCAGCGTGAGGTGAGAAGGGTGCTGAGATCCGCATTCCTCTGAGCTTGCCGGTAGCTTCGCAAGGACTCACTAACCAATCTTCGGTATCTCCGAAACTAGTCAGGGCTTACGAGGTCTGTCGAACAAGCAGCTAGCAATAGCTGTTATGCACACCGAAGCGTTACATGCTTCTGCCATGGGCTTTGCCGGGGTAGAGTGCGTGAAAGTATGTGCACGTCTGTCGCACAGATACCTCCTTGAGAAAAGCCGACTGCCCTCAAGCGCTAAAGTTCATCTTGTACTCGAAATTATTTTATTACCAAGAAAACGGACGCTCCCCCTGCTCTCTCATTTGGTTTAGAGTACGCAACATTTCTGTCAACAGTCAATAGATAGAAACAAATATTTAGTTTAGACAGCCGTAGTCTAAATGTTATCTGTATTGCACTCTAAAAAAAATAACTAGTATCCTAAGGATATAATATCATCTACAAATAATTCATCGTTATAATTAATGAGTAGCTTTAGTCCGATTAACTAATCTGTTGCAGTGTTCAGGCAAGCCAAAAGCCATTGACACAATTTATGCTAATTTTAGTTCTTCCGTATTAATTATAGTGTTCTATTTGGTCCGTGCCCAACGCAACGCATGTCCAACTGGGTTTGCGCGGCTGCTGCGCAAACTCATTAAGTTTCTTACACACAACAGACGCTATCTCATTGCATGATCTACCCGGAGGCTAACCTACATGGTAAACGAAAAGAAAGAAAGATAGATCTACATTCAATAGGATATAATTCACGATAGATACTCAAAATGATTCAAAGCGAGTGTTTATAATAATTGTAGTGACCCGGTATTATAAATTAAATACCATTACCTAGCTTCGATTGATTAAATATTCCATGATGCGTTTGTCTCATACGTAAAATTTAATTTAAAAAATCAGAGCGCTAAATATCATTTGTCAAGCGCCTATTTTCATCATAGCTGCCCATTACTGCGTAATTGTCAATCATGTGAGTTATTTACGTCAGAAGCCTTGACGTAAATGTCGTTATGAATAGAGCGAAAAGTCAGCGGCAACCTGCATCTTTAAGAATGGACGTCCCTGCTTGGATGTGAGTGCGTCATAGACATAGCCTTTGAGGAAAAATTATTGCAAGAATACGGGAGATTGACAACGCTCACGTCACAGTTTTCAACACTCACCGGGGTAAATATTTCTGGGCAGCATTGGAAATAGCTAGATGTCTCGTACGGCAGACAGTGTAAACCCCTGCCAATATTTAGGTTACTGCTAGTGAATGATCATGCAACATTAAAGACTGTCAGATCGTTTCTCCTAGTAAGATATAACCCTAATGAGACGCCTGGTGCTTCCTCGCACCTAAATATTTCTTGCTTCTCTATTTACATCGAGCTTGGCTAAAAATTAAATCATAATTATACCGAGACAATGAAATCGTGTCACAGACAGGTAATAGCCCCGCATAGCTTTATACCGAAACGTTTGTTTATTTATTTCAAATATCTTCTTTAAACTTACCTAGAGAAAATCTCCCATAATTATAACTGTTGGGAGCTTCTGTGCAGCGGCATCAATGTGGATCAAGTTCCACAAGTAAAGCAAGTACTCTTTACATTTCTAAGCACCTGTATCGTGCGGGTATTATGAGTCTGTATGGTAAAGATGAATTCGGGCCTTGTGCGTGCGAGGGGGCGACTGTCTCGCAGTTTCAAAAGACTCCTCGTGATAATGCTCGTCTCGCTTGCTGGACTTTGTACACAATTTTTTCTGCTTTAGACGTTCAGATTTAGTACCGTAGCAACCTGTCTGCAAACATAAGGATAATAGCCTTAGGATGTTTAACTTTATTTAAACTTAGCGGTTGCTGGAGCTCGCTGACACTTCGTTCCATTTAATGCTTGCGCTATGGACCGTACCGTAAAGTGCTTCGTGCATGAGTTTCTTTGAGGTGGACATGCGCAAGGCTGTTCAGGGGCACCGAAAGCCATACGCCCAGTCAGTCACCTGTAGTTCTGTACTCAAATCACCAGCTCAATGCTGGTACTAGGTTAATCACATTCGAACAAGAACAAAAACAACGGGTTGTAATAAGCCTACTAATCCTACGGGCACGTTTTGGTTTAGGTTCAAATCCGAGACCTGATTTCGTGATGGCTGGAGGCCAGCCGTAACGGTGATGCCGGACGTAATACTCGAGACATAAAGGAAGTTGTAATAAGATTATGTCATATTCAAACCTATGAGACAAAACGCGGTGGGAACTTTTTGTGGTGATATTGAAAGCATAAAATTCTATTCGAACTATTAAATTAACAAGCAGCAAGCTGTCCCCTCCAACTGTTATTTTTTTGAAAGCACTGCTTAAGTTTTATTTATTTAAAAACACTGTATTATTATATTGTATTTAATAGCCAAGGCGGTCCGTATACTTTTTTGTTTGTAACTTTAAACTTCGAAATACACGATTCATTTATATAGTAACAATGTCACAAATATAGTACTAACACTGTGGTACGCTATGAGCATAGCCTTAATCAGCAAGCCTCTAAACTGTAAGATGTTGAGGCGATTAGGAAAACACTGTATGAATATCTATAAATAGAGTGTAATTAAGCTTTATGGACCCGTTTAGATAATATGGCAAAAAAATTGAAGTATGACCGTATGCGGAATATAGCTTATCGCACGTTTCTGATTTGAGGTCCCTTGATTCAAACTGGCTTATACGCTCGATATATAAGTTATAGATTATTCAATAAATAATATATGAGCACCGGCTGGGTGACTGACTTTAGGTAAGTTCATGCGACCCAAACCACCCATCTTTACTGCTCTCCCGCGCATCCGTTAAACTGGCTACAATGCTGAACCTCTTAAATTTAATTAAATGTTTAAACTTGAGAAATCTTTAAATGTACATTGCGTAATATAATCGAAAAAAGCTATCTCTAGCGAACATAACATTAAGGACAATCAGAATTTTATCACAACAGTCGTACCCCGATATGTTTTTCTTGATTGTATTTTATTTTAAGGACAAGTCTGGGGTTATTAAAAAGAGAAGAAGGATTAATTGCATGCTTCTTTCTAATGCGTAAAATGCCTTATGCTGTAACTGTCATTGCCATAATTCTACTAACGATCCCGAATCGGCAAGATGCTTCAAACCGAATAGAAAAAGAAACGGAATGAGGTAAATAAGCGACTCTTATTGAAGGCTAACTCATTGTTTTTACCAATGCGTCGAAGTAACGAAACAGTCACCTCAACGTTAGCAGCAGGTCGGCTGCAAGGAACCGCTTGACAGGAATGCGAATATATTTGCCCATTTCCGTTACGTAATTTTCTCGCCCTTAGTACTAACCTTCGTGAAGAATCCCACTCTCAATTAGGTCTATCTCGTTTGGACGAGTATTCGCCTTATAGAGACAATGAAAGCAACTATTTTTAGCCACTAGTGCGCCTGAATAGATTGAAAGTAAGTCAACTAAGAAAGAAATCACACGGTACGAAAGCTGACGAAATGAAGACTGGTGAAGCAATCCTCATACGGTTATCTAGGACCGTTTAACTGTTAGTGAAATACAGGGACCTTTTAATCGTAGGTGCTACGCAGCAGGGTTAAAAATGATTTAACTGAATGTTACTTTTCGAAAAAAAAATCGTATGGTGTGGTTAATTATATTTCCGCGACTAAAATAATTGAAAATAAGGATCAGCGAGGAACTAACACAGTGCAGTTGCTAAATCTCACTTTGACATTACATATACTCATAGAATTCGATATATTTTTTTTTCTATAATATTGTGTTTCCATGACTCCTTTAATTACATAGTTACTGTTTCCGTTAATCATAATTTCACTGACATAGCGATATATATTTGAAAATTCAATGTTTATTTTTCAAATCTGGCTCTTTGCAAAGGCTACCGGGACATCGTATATAGAGCGACCAGAACATGCTAGGTGTAATTTCAGTGTAACACTGTGTTTAGGCTAGTTAGTATTCTTTTCCAAGAGCTGCAACGCTTAGTCGTACACATTTCACTCTACCTTTATAACCCTAAAACTAATCTATTTTTTCATTTTCTCGTTCAATATTTCATGTTGGTTGGCCTTTGGCGCAGCACGAGTTCTAGCAACGAAAGTAATGTTTGCCACGGCCCACTTTCGTCACTTAACCTGAGGTCGGCGTTTCGGGCAACGCACCGCAAAACGCATGTTGAAATGACTGTCGAACATAATTTCATAAAAGTGGTCGTCTTGCCTTGACAGGGTCGGCAGGACCTAGTCAGTTTTCTCAGCCATACCGTCAGGCCCAACTGCGAAGTTGGAACTGGAAATAAGAATATGTCGCCGTACGCTGAGCTCCAGCCACGAAATCCTCGTTGCATATAGTATAATAGTAATAGTACTGTTCAAAGTCGAACCCTGAGCGGCAGCCTACAAGCATCGTCCTAACATCAGTTCAAGTAAACGGTTCTACAACAATTATTGAATTAAATCATAAAAACGTCCATTTACTTCGTGTTTTCGATGGGGATTGCATCGAATCGCACCCGTACATGCTAAGAGTCTATGCGGTTTATGTATGCGTCTAGTGTAGATCATAAATTTGCAGCTTTTTTGTTATTCTTATAGCAGTAATTTGCAAAATTTGCCACTTCTCCATTCTCAAGCGGCTAGCGTCAAAGGCTGCATGGCCAAAGCATCAGGTTATCGATTACTCCAAGGGCGAGCAATAGTAGAAGCTAGCACACGAGTTATAGTTGCTGCTGTTGTTATAGACGTCCATTCTTTTTGCGATCAGGACTGGCTCTTGAGTCTTCAAGAACGATTGCCAGGTCTTCCTTCGAAGTGCTCGAGACTGTCGCGGACTCAGCGGGCGGATCCGACTCTGCCGTGATAAATGAGCCTCTTTACCGCGAAATCTTCTTCAGTCAGCCTGCTGCTACTGCTTTTTTGATGCGCGTCTTCAACTTTGGTTAAGATGGTTCCAATCTCAGCCCGCACGACTGGCTCGTGCTCAGTAAGCTTCAAACTAGCGAAAGAACGTAACTCTCTCCGTGGCCTCCTTAGAAACGAAGGGCCAGCGCCTGCATAAGATCAAGCTTGCCCCTTGGGGTCTGTAGTCCGAATACTAGTGTTCAATAGGATGAGATGTAGGGAGAAATAAAGGAGAACGAGTCTCGAAGCGTCTGTTCACCTCTGAAGTTGCCAGTGTAGGAGAGGAACGGCCCAGTCTGCTCGATATGATCTAGCGAAGTTTACGAACTCTTGCACATGATATACATTTGTGAATCGCTGGTCAACTGGCGAAAAAGATAGATCAGGACACAGATAGCTTGAGAGAATTCAACGAACGCAAGCTGCTAAACACACAAGTATACTGTTGGCGAGAAAGCGACGCAGACCGGCGTACGTTTCGCGCAAGAAGCGCAGGTGACTGACACGAGGAGGCCGTCCTCGAGAAGACTTGAGCACCAGTTAGTTAAAGAAAACAAAGAAAAAGAAGTGGATAATGTGGAGTATCCCAACTCAGAACAGGGATCTCAAAGCATTTATCTACTTCTCGTCTCATCGTGTAGTCTGCCAGTTTTATTTCACCCTCGAATTCAACTAACAACAGAACAGATTCGTTCTGGCGAATGTGTCCAGTGACATAAATATAAGCTTGGTTAGTAGATGGTTTTTAGGTTTATTTTGTATTCATTTCTATGTAGTAGTTCAGTATATTCGACATCGATGCTGCAGTGTTAACTGTCTATCTTCGAATACGCTTTATTTTTTTTGTATTGATATATTTTTTTGTTAAAAATACATACGTTGTACATAAGCACTCAGTATTCGTACTGATTTCCAGCTCACATAGCCACGCAGTCAAGTTTGTTGCTCTGCCATAACCCATACTGCACAATTAAACAAAGAAAATAAAAACAATCATTCTTCGCTAATTAAGCTCATCAATTAATCTATATGGGATCATTATTAATGGGTAAAAGCAAAGTGCATCATTTCCAATATTCTGTCTCAATCTTCATTACCTCATTCAACTGCCACAGAGGGCGCCACCCGTACCGGCTACTCATGTCGAATAAAGCTTCCGCTCTAATGAACCGCGCCGTTTGTAAACAAGGCATGCGTGTGTCAGCTGGCAGTTCTAACAGAGTCGATCAGCTGTTAAGAATAAGAATGTTGGTGATACGTAACTTAACAGTGTGACCCGATTCATCCTCGCATGGCGGCGGTGTTTTTCGTGTTTAGTTTTTCATAACAAAAATGATATATTTATGGCATCTATACGGTTTCTTAGTAGTAAGAACAGTATGATGAGATAAAACGCGAAAAAAAACTTGAAAGGGTGCTTTGAAAGCGTACACAGTAGTAACTTAGCTAACGTTTTAAGACGTAAGCCTCGTTTTTAACAGTCTTTGTCCCATTCCTATTTCGTCCCTGTGTATGAAGTGTGCTAACTGTGTAGCAATCAGAAATCATGAATCGGGACAAAATTATGGCAGAACTGAAACAACTTGATAAAAAAATGTTTAATTTGGTAAAAAGTGATAACCTACTTTCGGGTCTGGAAACGTCGTCATTGGAACGTATTCAGCAACTGATCGATGCAGAGACCGGACAAAAGATTCGAATATTTATCGTGAGGGATGATGGCAAAAGGTATAGCGGTTTAGAAGGAACGAACTGATACGTATGTTGCGTCGTACTCGACGTTTACAAGAAATATTACGATTACACAATATCCTTCTGGATGCTTTATCCAATGGAATATAACTTATAGAATTTAACATCGTACGGTTAGAACTATGCAGCTGCACAGTACAGGTCGATTATAGTCAACCAAACAATGACAAAATTATTCATAATTGTTTTGTATAGTACATTTTCAAATATTGTAAAGGTCTTGTTATCCTTGATGGCAGGCTGGATGTTGTCGTTTCGCCTGACGCTAGTATCCTAGAACTTCGTCGGGCCGTTGAGTTAGCTACAGAGGATTACTATCTTCGGTCAACCTGCCCAGACAACCCTTGTTTCCCAAAACCTCGTATCTCATGGAAGCAATTCTGGGGCCATCATACACTTGTGGCTCATGACGTCCGTATTGACGAAGTTGACTGTTCGATCCGAGAATACAACATTACATCGGGAACAGTCCTCAAATTCGCAAAACGATTGCGTATCCGAGCTGCCGCTACTGTTAACCAAACAAGAGATTTTCTTACTGACCAACCTTCTACATCTTCCAGCCAGGGTCGCCGTTTCCACGCATATGAGGCATATCGCGCGTCAAAGAAATAAAAACGTGTTTGCAAGTAATAAATAATAAGATAATAAATCTTTATTTTTAAGGCGCTTTGCATTGTCGATACATGTTACTTTCAGTATATCTTTTACATCTTACTATTCATATGCAAGATACGCTTATTGGTCCGCAACCGCAACCATCATCATCATTATGCCGAAGCACATGCTACACCTGAACATGTTGCATTCTGGTTGTCAATATACTGCATACATATGCTAATAATTAATATATATTTACATAAAATTATCCTGGATAGTGTCTACTATCAAAGTATTTTGTCTGCGTCTTTCTCTGGATGTGTAATAATGTTTTGTATATGTGTTTCGACTTATAAACTGAGAAATCTTTAGACAAATGGTAATTAGCGTAGAGAGAGTGGAAAAGCTGTACTATCGCAGTTTTATAAAAATCAGTCTATATATATGCATTGACTTTGTGGGTTTGTTCGTTTCGTCGCAATGAACAAAAAACATCTCATTTTGAGCAGCAGAGTTTGAAATAAAGAGTGTGGTTTTCGTTACACTTGGGAAAGATAGAAGCTTTTTAGAACACATATTTATACACAGAGTATGTTACATGTTTTCAGAAGTTTCTATAAATAAATTTCATTTTTATATGCGTTAAGAAAATGGGTGTCTTTACGCTATCAATGTAGTCGTCTTTTCTTTCTTCTGTATCTTTGACATTCATTGCTATTCCTCTGATTTTCTCTTTTGTACATATATTTTTCGATATATGCATATATAGCTTTTTTATTCACACGAATTGTGTCATGTTATAT
>NW_019211454.1:35346854-35425722 GCF_002443255.2 Varroa destructor
ATTTCTCTAAGTAATTGCATTCAATATTATCAATATTGTTGTTGGATCCGTTACGGACACACGTGTAGCTTCTATAAGAGGTTGCTTCACGTCCGTTCGCCCAAGCGATCTGTCAAAAAAGTTTACTTAAAATTGACCCCTCTTGTTGACTTCGATTTGTAGATGGAAGCTGGTAAAAACGCCATTTATATATAAGGACGAATGAGCTCGTTTGATAATGAATGCACCACGAGGCTCTTGGAATGATAACAGCATGGAGTCGCCAGCGATTCGCCAACAATGTTTATGGGATCGTCTAGGCAAAAAATAAGAGTGTTAAGGGTTAAATAATAGCTCCTATAAATGAATATCCTTTTACGTGTACGTCTAAACAGCGGTAATTAGCTGTATAGTTGTAGAGTTTAGTGAAATATGGCGTGTGTTGTAAATGCCTGGCGCAATACTGGTATGTGACCACAAAAATCGGTAAAGTTGTGCTTTAAAGCACGTATGGACAAAAGTCACCCAAACAGATATGACGTGACGACAACTAGAACAATAGTACGCTCATACGTCACTTTTTATGTATGAGATATTTATAGTATATCAAGTGTCTGAAATAAATTTACAGTGAGATTCAGCTAATAAATGTACAAAGCACAAAGCTTTTGGGACCCTAATAACTTCTCGAACAAAAGGTCACGTGTCCTTCCCCAAAATTAAAGTAAACTGCATTTTTCCAGCAGAATCGGCCTTCTTAGGACTGTTACAGAGAAAGAGAGAACCAGTTTTATAGCCAGATAGGCAATGAAACAATAAAATTGGCTCGATGTTCTTATACAAAAACCAAAAGTACAAACTAAGCAAGCAAGCAAGCATCATCGGGAAAAAGGGACGAACGATCACATTCCGTGTCGATGACGGTTAAATTTGTTGTGACGATACCCTTGATCACGTTAAGTCACGCGTAGAGGCACACAGTAACGAATCAAAATATGAGACATTACGCTATATATGTATACGAGTGAATGTAGAATGCGATGAGAGTGGCTATTAATTACGTGCTGTGTAGTTGTCAGGTCTGGCAACTTGAACTTGGTTGACCACCCGCACTGTCAGGTTGTTACTGGGGGACAATCGGTAACTGCAGCCGATTATATTCAGGTTAAAAGAAAAAGGGCAATCGCCTTTTGTTTACGCCGTCATCTTTGTGCGCAAAAGCGAGGACGGCTTGACGCGTTTGGGGGTATCATCTATAATGGTTAGCTCATCGACATCATCGTCAGCAGCACTGATGTCTCCAACCGGTGAAATCTCTTCTGCGGACCCCATTTTGTGGGTTTTATTTATATGGTATTTCAGGTGGACTTTCTGAGTGAAGCGGCGTGGACAAAGCGGGCACTCAAATGGACGTTCGCCAGTATGAGTTAGAATGTGACGTTTTATGTGCGATGGCGTTACGCCAAGGAAGTTGCAGAAGCTACACTGATAGCGGCCACGACGTTTATTTGGCGAGTTTGGATCTTGCTGGGTTACACGACGTCGCGGTGGTGGCATCAGGGTGGGGCTTGCGGTCCGGCTGAAATTCTCTCCAGGTTCTGGACTCTCGGACCGTTGTCCTGAGGCATTCTGGAACGCGGCTAGGGCGGCTGGCCATAAATAGTTCGCATTAACGTCTGCAAAAAATAAGTGTACCGCTGTAAGTGACTCTGAGGCATTAAAACCAGCATGTTGGTCGTAGAAGTTGATAAGGAAAGAGGCGGAAAAGTGTTTCAAGCTGAACACTGCCGTAGCAATTAGGCGAAGACTAGTCAATGTAAGATAGGTAGAAAGGTACATGATTCAAGTTGTCTTTTATTTTGTTATATGCATGCAAAGAAACAGAGTAAATAGGTAGTGTTCCGAAAGAGGGCAAGAGTTCGACAGTGGAGTGCGGAACAACTCTGCGCGTCTTCAACTGTAAACGACCAGAGCCAAGCGACATTTAGGTCTGGTCGTGTTCGATCTACAAACACCTGAAGAACGAAAAGCTACAAAAAAAAAAAAAAAAAAAAAAAAAAAAAAAAAGATGCAGAAAAAACATAGAGAAACATAGGCGACACTTCACAGCGGACAACAGCGCGGCTTGCAGCGATTCCTTGTGACGGTTACCTGTAAGAAAAATACTAAATAGTAAATGGGCGATTTGATAATGTTTTATAGAAAGAACTACACCTATTTTTGTGCGCTACGTTTCGAACGCTTGGGTGCTCGAATCCTCCGTTATACGTAACATGGAACAGCGTATTCAATAGCTTATCGTTGCTGAAACCTAAAGAAGAAAGTTAAGCCTGATGAACCTGTAGGAGGCAAGAAACTCCAGGTGTTTGTTCAACAACTTAGTGTTTACTAAATATTTCAGCGAATGACTGATACCTATAGCTGGCTAACTAAAATTTGCTCTCAAAGCCAACGCCCACCCTCCCTAATATACTACTACCGAAGTTCATCGCTTCGTACTGAATATCGTGTGAGCATATTAAATCCACTGGCAAATAATGTTTCTTTATAGTTTTTCAATGATTTCTTTTCTACTCAAGCTATTTTCTCAACCAGCCCCAGAAACTCTGCTAATGAAATACACAGTCGCCATTAATAAATTATGAAATAATAAATCTTTATTTTTGAGACACATGTTATCGACACATGTTGCTTTTTATTGTACTTTTTATCATTTTACTATTCATATCCAATAGATACGCATATCCATCTGGAATCAGTGATCTGTTTCATCATTTCACAATAGTACACATTACACGCGTATATTTTGCATTCTGGCTGTCAGTATATCGCACATATATAGTAAAAATTGTAATGAATCATTTAATAATAATATTATTTACACAGTATGTTGTCGAGCTGTTGTGTTTATTACTGTGTATGTTTATGTATTACTGTGTATGTCTTCAGTTCTATGCCTCCGAAAAATTCTGAACGGAGATAATGATCGTAGATACGACGAAAGGGATGAACTAAGCCGAGACCAAGTGTACAGAGGAGAAGCATCTATGAGAGTGACAGACCAACAAATAGACGCGTGGTGACCACCAAAGCATTTGTCAAAACGAAAGAACGCTCACAGACAGCGTGGCCTACCTATTTTTCTTTAATATAAGTACTTGTGTGTGTATGTATGTATGTGTGTGTGTCCGTGTGTGTTTGTGTGTGTGTGTGTATATTTTTACTTTTGTTTCTGCTTGTGCCACTCTTCTGTGTGTCTGGACTATGTGCATTTTCATATATCTTCATTGACAGCGTGGGGAAAAACTTCAAATGAATAGTTATATAGCGGTTGCAAGAAATTAAGTATGTAACATTTACCTTTTATCACCGGAGAGACAAAATAGCGCTCTTAGCACAATATGATTGGAATCACTAGACGACAATGAAAAGAAAAGCAGAAAAGGCAGCCAGTTGCATGGGATATAGAAGATTAGAGCAACGATTTATACACAGAGTATTTTACATATTCTATCAATTTTCATTAATAATATCATCCTTACTTACTTTTTATAATTCAACTATCTTTTAATTTTTTTTGTTCTATCAGACTTCTTCTCGCGTTCGTGGGTTATTCGCACTTACTCTTCGTACTCGTTCTGTTCCTTGCGCACTCTTTATATACTTGTTCATTTATATTCTTTCTTTTATGTAAGTGTATCCAATAATAGTGGTAATAACCACTATCATTAGTTAATATACTGCTTGTCGTTTGTCTGCTCACCGTTTCCGACAAACATTTTCATCTTGCGTATACTCTAGCGTATCTTTAGCACCACTATATTCAGTTCGGCATACGAGGATAACAACACTGGGTTTTGATAGCGAGAGAACACCTGCTTTCAACACCGCATGTGGTCCCTCTAACAACGCCTAAATAAACTACTCGTACCTAACAGTTCTACTGGACTACCTACAAGAATAGAAGCTAGCAAACAACAAGTGTGCCCGGAGCATCTTAATTACATTACGTGATATACTTCAACTTTTGCGGTTTGCAATCAACGGTCTTTTCAACTAACAGAATTCGCTTGTTCAAGTTGTTCCGGGCAGATTTCCGCGACGGATTTCGACCAAAATATAGAACGGCTCACGGGTTCTCGGAGTAGGACAGACAATGCCACGCGCTACCCGCTAGCGAAATCGTCCCAGAAATTAAAAAAAAAAAAAAAAAAAAAACGAGTCGCGTATCCGTCGCGAAAATCGTCGTCTTCGGCTAGACACAAAACACTCTTCACAGGAAACTGATAGCGGGATATAATATTGGTAATAATATATATATATATATATATATATATATATAATTATCGTCATCTAAATGAACCATGATCTTCGTAGCGATAGGCTTTTCGTCTGCTCATTTTTAATTTTCGCTGACTCCAACAATAATCATCTTAATAGTTGAATTTGAATTGAATTACGTTTCATTCTGTGATTAAAGGCTATCTGGGATGTCTATATAAGATGTATGATTGTTAGGTGACTCTGTTTGATTATTTGCTCGAGGCATCACAAGGCACGTATTCTGTGCACAAATTGTGTGCAGCACACACACACACACATATACAATCCCTCAAGGGTTATGACATGAAGGATAACTTGTACAACAGGTTGTTGGGACCTCGGTGTCCCTGGAATGATGGCGGTATGGAGGCGCCAACGCTTAAATACAGCGGTGGACGGCACAAAATGGAACGGTAAAGGCAAGAATAAATATTAAGTATAGAAATATTAATGAAAACATTCATTTAGTGTTGTTGTTGTTGTTGTTCTCCTTGACGGTGACGCTGTTCAAACAAACGGATTTTCTCTCACATTTGAAACACCGTCAGAGCGTGTGCGAAAGGCTTCGTCGAGACCCGCGAAAAATGCCTGGACTCTCCTAACCTTCAGTATCTCTACAAACGATTTTTGTTTGCAGTGAGAACAACATACGTGATCGTTATGTTATTATTAATATAGGATAAAAATCGAGTGTGTAGATATGTCGATCTGAATGTCAACTGGATGTAATTACCTTTTTATTCCTACGCTCTCTTTCTTTCGACTCGTATGACCATGATCAAACATGGGTCAGCCCAAATCGCAGTTTTTCTTTGAGGCCCTTTCTGTGTTGTTGTTGTTGTTGTTGTTGTTGTTGTTCGAGTTGGTGGGATTTTGCAGAGTGGCCCAATTTATCGCGCGGGCAACATGCGTCGCATCCGCTACAAGGCGATCGATGGCGCGGCGTGAATGACTGTACCAGATATGAGCTAGTATGTTTTTATTACATCTCAACAGCTAATACATAACAGGTGGTACATGGCGCTACGTATATATATACACATACATATATATATATATATATATATATATATATATAGTCGTAAGGTATAAGGTAGAAACTGAAAAAGTGAATCGCGTTCACCGTGGCTATACGTCGTCACAATACAGTATAAACAAGAACTGTATAATCGTATAGTTTGGTAAAAGATTAAGAAGTGCGTTTAGATGGATCGTAAACACGTCACGGGTGCATGATTACACGAACAATTACAAACATTTTTAATTTTTTTTTCTTTCAATAAAAACACTTACAAAAATAATATCTATGTCATAATACGACGACAATCATAATAGAAAAAATGCTAAAACATTATTCATTATCTGCAACAATATAGCTTGGTCTATATTATAATACGATATATTTTTAGCAAAATTTTTACACAGTGAGATTCAGCGAACAAATATACAAAGCACAAGGCCCGCGGGACCCTGATGGCTTCCCGGTCAAATAAGGAAAATCTTGTGCATCACTGAAGCATCGGCATTTCCTAAACACATGTTCATGTGTAAGGTTTGCTTTCCTCGACTTTATACAACCATGGTCAATGATCACTCTTTTCTATTATATATAGACTGCGTAAATTACAGACTGGACACTTCGAATATGTATGAATATCATATTTTTTTTTCTATATCATTTACCTGCTCAGGAATACAGTTCGGACAGGGAAGTTTTCGGGGACCTCTGGGCCTCTTGAAAATGCTCTCAATGTGACAACACAACTCGCTCGATGGTCTTCGGCGAAAACAAAAATTGAACACGAAGTGCTGAGGACGCAGGGAGGCAAGGGATTAGAGACTGTGATAATTATTGCTTCAATACAATTACTAATAGTTATTATTCTACTTTGGACTATGTCGGACTGCTAACAATAAAAAATCATTTGTCGCAGCGACATACGTCAACACCAGTGTATGTATATAGGTTATTAGCGATAGCGCGACTCACGTTTTCGTGGGTTTCCGTGTTTCAACAACGAAAAGAACATTCACGACTACCATACACCTATATAATGTCGCAAATGTTTCTTTCTCGATACGGCAAGGGACGATACGATCTAACGACTCAAAATGTCTACATCCGTATCAGACAGGCGTATGGGTGAATAAATGAGTGTAACTCGGGATGACGATGGCAGTATGTGACGTGTTATGCGTGGCTGTTATGTCCAACAATATTGGCATTAAGGACAGTCAAACGGTCACTTCTTAGCACTGAGTAGTGATTGGCTGGGGATATGAAGTGAACTGAGGGGGATATTGAGGAGTAATTGAATCGTTACTACGCTCATGCTGTCATTTCCGTGTGTAAAAGCGAGGATGGGTTGACTGGCTCGGGGCCGTCGTCGATAACGGTTACATCATCGACATCGTCATCGTGGGCGCTGATGCCCCCGACTGGTGCGATGCCTTCCTCGCCAGAGCCTGGTGAACCCTGGCCAACAGGCAGAGGTGATGAATTATTGTCGCCAGGGATGCCGGGCAATTTGTGGGTCTTGTTCATGTGATATTTCAGGTGGACTTTCTGGGTGAATCTGCGCGGGCAAAGCGGACACTCGAATGGACGTTCGCCCGTGTGAATTAGAATGTGTCGCTTCATATGAGATGGTGTTACGCCGAGGAAATTGCAATAGCCGCACTGGTAGCGGCCACGACGCTTGTTGGGCGAATTCGGGTTCTGCTGGGTCATCCGACGGCGTCCCTGTGGCGGGATGGGCGCCGGGTTTGGGGTAGGGCTGAAGTTGTTTCCGGGTTCAGGACTCTCGGACCGTTGGCCCGAGGCATTCTGGAAAGCGGCCAAAGCTGCCGGCCATAGGTAGTTGGCATTCACGTCTGCAAGTAATGAGGCCAGTACCGTAAGTAATTCAGACATTGTGCAAAGCGTACGTTGATGATGATCGAATGAAGTTAGTTGAAGTCGTTTGTATAGGAGAGGGTCAGCGCTGCGTCTCGAGCTGTACGCGGCGGTGCATGTGAAATAAAGTGGAGTGAGTGGTAGTATGAAAATAGAAAAGGTGTAAGATAAAGATTCTCTCGTTTGTTATTATGTTGTGCATGCATGGAGGAGCTAGATCTTTAAAAGGAGCAGCAGTTGTTCGGCAATGGCGCGCTTGACGGCTTCGATTGCTGTCTATAATCGGCAATGGCGAAAATATTGATGATGATTAAATCTGGTCACACTCGATCTGAAAGAAGTGAATGAAAAGAAGTAGAAACTGACACTGAAAAAAAGCAACAACAAAGCAGAAAACAGGAACAGTCAGAGAAAAAAGATATTGTTACACTTTCCCGTAGACACGAACAGCTCGTCTTTGGTTTGGCTCGCTTCGATGCTCTTCTGTAAAAATAGCAAGCAAAAGTAAATATGCTACTCAATAGTAATAGATAGAAAGAGCATCACGTGTGTGTGCTTATGCGTGTCTGTATCTGTTAAGTTCTGGATATGGTGCGCGACTTCGCCCTGCAGAACGAATTCAACAACTGAACATGTGATAATCTTAGAGATTCTTCGCTGAGTGTCTGTATTCTCTCTGTTCAGTCTCGTCGGAGTGTCGTAGTCATCGCCGACGTCTTTACGTTAATGAGTCCTTCAGGTCCTTAACTTCTTCAGCGATTTCAGGTCGCTTTTGGTCCATCTCATGTTCGACGCTTGATCAGAGCCTCAGTAAGGAATAGATGAAAGCAGTACGAGACGGTGCTATTCGAAGCCTGGCGACACCAGGTGAATGCGACATCTGCGGCAGACGTCAGCAGAAACGACACAAACTCCGTCTTTGCCGATCTTCGGCATCCTCGGCTTGGCGTACGGACACACGACAGAATTGACACAGTCGTACAACGCTATGGGGACACAGCATTAAGAGAAGATGGTCTATGTTCGAATTCTCGTTCTCTCTCTTACTCGAGGATTTTTTTTCTTCCCTGAAATCAGAAAACAACACGAGAGGTAAGTTAAGTTGTATCGGAGACGGCGGGAGCCTGATAGACGAAGGTTACAGCGTTTGTGCAGAATAAAGAACAACGCGAAGACGCATCATCGTGTCTCTTTAACCCACTGAAGTACGGTAAAGGCCAAGCGAGCAGTCGAACGAGTGAAATACCTGAAGAGAACTCTAAAAGAAGGATGGACAGAAAGACGAGTCATCACGAGATGGACCGATCGACCAAAGTCGACCACAGCAACTGAGCGTAAGCCAATGCGAGGCAGGCAGGCAGGCTAAAAGGAGATAGCACGAACGACCGTGGAAGGGGCGATACGGCTAAATCCGGGAAGTCAGCTGGGGAGTGTAGACACCGCTCATAGTCTAAAAGATCGACCATCTTCAATAATTGCAGGTCGAATGGGTAGCTCAGAAGTGCTCCAGAACTGACCGCTACTAGACAAAAAAAAACTCTCTCTCAAGATTCGAGAAACGAACTAAAGGAACTGAGTGTACCGCGACCACAAATGACCAAGTTCAGCCCCCAGAGAGCTCCCGAAGGCTGTTCTCGTCTGCCCTCCAGACATCAAACGCGCCTGCGAAGAGTGAAGGCCTTTCTTTCGAGAATGATATTAGCCTTATTATTAGAAGCGAACAGTCTTAGGGTGAACCAAATCTCCTTGAGTGTCGTTTGGAGTAAAGCGCACCATAGTATATATTTTTTCACATTAAAAAGAAGCACTCGTCATAATATACTAGTTTCAAATACGAAACAAAAAAAAAAAAAAATATATATATATATATATATTTTTTTTTTTTTTTCTATTTGACTTCCTGTTCGGAACACGAGAGAATACGCTACATTATAGTTGGGTCATTGCGTTCGATGAGAGCGTATCAAAAATAATCCATTACAGCCCGTCCGAGTATCTCAATTACGTCGCTGTATGTTGATCCTATAGACGCCGTTATAACAGTACTAGACTTGGCACACACCAGAAATGTCTTCCGCAAAGAAAAGTCAATATTGATGCCGGCCCACTTTGGTCATCGCCATATTGCCCAGCTGACAACATACCGCACTTCACTTCATTCCTTTTTACTATATTTTCGTTTGCTCCTCGCCGTTGGTTCCTGTCGTGTATTCCCAGATAAAAATCTATTTAATACAAACATAAACTTCATTTACGATTTGAATATTAGCATAGGTTTAGATCATATTACAAATAATATGAGTTTAAATTATGGTTTAATAATTATCATTAAATTAGTCTGCTGAGCAATAACACGTACGAAATAGTGCCTGCCGTATGATTTCATATATATATATATATACATATATTGTATGAGGTTAATGACAATGTTTCTGTCTAGTATTTAAGTAAAAACGACATCAACGCTAAAATGTTTTCTGATACGCAATTTGCCATTATCTGTCAGCCAGATCTTACACGCGTCTGGTAGTAGCCCAGTTGGGGTGGCTCGTTCGCTTCACAACACTTGTTATACTGTACACTGTGCATACGCACAATAGCTGTGCTGGTTTGTCACTGCAGTATAGCTTGTACGCCAGAGGCAGTAGTAGCAATGGCGACTACGATGTTTCGTTTTTTATTCGGTCCGTACACAGCTCTGTTCTCACGTATATCCACTTACAAATGCAAACTGATATACAGATGTCTGATGAATCGATATTATCTGTGTGAGATTGTGCGTATTTCTCTCGACGTATGTGTGTTTGTCTAAATGTTCTGTGTACTGTATTCTAGCTAGTTATGTTCGCAAGGCAAGCTTTACGTCAGCCGACGGCGACACTGTGCCGATAGTGGGGCCTGACTGCGTGCCTGCCGCCGAACAGCCCAGATCAGAAAGTTTAGTTCTGTTCTGCCATGCTCAAATCAGCTTTGTTCAGTTCAGCCTTATTCGTGTTTCTCTTGGAACGTCTCAGGGCCACCTTTTGACATCGACCATCGAGAAGGCCTCGTTCGCTCGGTGGTTGTCGAGCCGATTTCTCAGTGGCAAGCAACCATCGCTCTTCATCTCTATTCTTTGGCTAGCCCCTTGCTGTATCGCTGACGACCAGACCAGCTCGGCTTAGCCAATGCCAGTGGCTCCAAAACACTCTGCAGCCGGGTCAGTCGTGCCAATGCATATAGTATATTATGCGAGTAGCGACACACGGATCCTCTAGGACCACCACACATATCTATTTATTCCTCCGTATGTGCGTGTGTGTGTGTGTGAGTGTGTGCTGTGCTGTGTTCAGCACCACGTATAGTACAGTGAATTCTGGGATCCAAGATGACGTCCGCTCCTGCCTGACTTCCTTTTTTGTTTTGGCTTGCTCCTACTCTTCGCTCGATGTCGCTCGACGGCGCTCACTTGTTCGCTCGTCGAATCGCCGTCGCTGAGACAACCAGCAACCGGTAGCGTTACTGTTGGCGTCTTTGAGCGCGGCGCTAGGCCACCACTATAGAGTGGTGGAGCAAGCGGACGGCATCAGCATTAAAAGGGGGGATACGACAGGTGAGACGAAAGCCAACTCTGCGGTGACGTCGCAGCTGCCGCAACCACTGGCGTTGTCGTATTCACAGTGGCCCATTGGTCTGTTCCCTCTGATCATCATCTCGAAGACGACGGAACTCGATGCTGCGATTCGTCGCTGAAGCTGCCGACTCGCAGACAGGCACGCGGACCCAATATCCGGCTTCCGACTTTCTGCTTGCTGTTGTCCTCTCTACTGAAGTTTTTGTTACTCATCGTTCTTAAGTGCTGCTACTGCAGTAGTCCGTAGCACCAAGCTGTTACTTTTACAGCTATTATTGTGTTACTCGAAACTGCGCCGTTGCGTTCGTAGGACGGCTGAACGGAGCAGGCCTCATCGAGTCAGCACCTAATCACTCGAAATCGGAGGGCGACAGTAAGAGGATATTGCGAAGCTGAGCTACCGTTCGTTGAAAAAGCTGTCAAAACGCCGCATGAAAAACAGAGATCCAACAAATTAAATAGAAGGGCATTGGGAAAAGGCTGTAATTGAGCGCCAAATACACTCAAACAAACGTATACACCGACAAAACGACGGCAAAGGGTGAGACGCAAGCATTTGCTTACACTTAAAGAGTGCGTTCGAATGAGGCAGAGCGACAAAGGCGTCCGGGATATATCACAAGTGCACGGACTAAACCATCTTGCCTGCCACACGTTTTAATTTTCGTACAACCTCCTGGGGGAAACCGCGCTCTCGAGGGCATTTATCAATGATACTTCCGTTCCGTTGACAACATCGTGGAGTAGAAAGCGGACTATAGCCAGCAGCATCACGGATACTTCAGATACTTTTAGCAGCTTTCAGCTTCTTCCTTCAACCAGCGTCAGCGAGTTATTTGCTCCTTCAACCTAATTTTGTTCGTCTATATGGGCGAACGAAGAAAGCGAGTTGACTTCGTTCGTTCTTTGAGCTCTCGAGTCGACGCTCGCCACAAGTGGCGCTCCGCCGTGCTCTGCCACGGCAAGCCATTGTTGTTTGTTCGCCACTACTGCTCCTGCTGCTGCACAAGGAAAAGCGACGGCCGCGGCAGCAGCAGCAGAAACCGAAGAAGAAAAACAGTCGCTCCACTAAAATGGCAGTGACTTCAGCGACTTTGGCGCTTGCTCACAATCGGCAGCGATGGCTGCTTCCACTGCCGCCGCAGCCATTGCCGTTATCAGCGCTCCGACGCGTTGGTTGCTGGGCGAGTCATGCTGGCTCCTGACTTGCGGCCGAAGGGAGCTGCTGGTTGCTGAGGCTGGCTTGAAGACCAATCGCATCATCGTTCCGGCAGCGAGCAAGCGAACAGTGATGGCAGCGGTGGCGGCGGCAACGGCAGCGTGTGCCAGAAACCGCGGGCAAGTAACCTGTTTATGGACCGGTAGAAGGAGGGATAAACTATGAGAGCGTTGGGAGAAACTGTGTCGACCGACAGAAAGACGGACCGTCCAAGCGAACACGGCGGCGGTCGTTGAGCCACCGACGGATCGGAGAGTGTTGGAGTGTTTAAGAATGCAGAACATACGTAGAACCACTGGTACCAGCTGAAACTGAGCTGACTTTGAATAGAATACTAAATCGAGAAAAGAGCGAAGATGGAGATTGACAGGAACGGATTTTTGAAGTGTGCAGTAGTGATCTTTTGCTTCTTTATCTGCGTTGCCACGATTGTCAGCAGCTGTCTTGTCCTTAGTCAGTTGCCGATCGCTGTTATCCTCGTTCGAGCGAGCAGCGAAGGACCCGTCGACTGAGCCAACGATAGAGTAGTGGGCGTTGTTGCGGATGGTTACTCTCGACGCCATCAGGATTCCCGCTGCGATGATATGTTTTTAGAAGGACAGACTGGAGTAGAGGTGGTTCGACAAATGATTGTAGGCCATCCGACCATGCTGCTTGACAAGGCAACGCCGCACGGCATCTAGTAACATTAGTCGCTGTTCCAGTAATAGCAACAGTAATACTAATACAGCAAACATAGATTATAGGTGCGCAATGCATCGGAAACTCCAGTGGCTACACTGTCAGAGCTGGCAGATAATAGCAACAGGTAGCGCGCTACCTGCTGGATAGACAGCCAAATCAACTCTATGGCAGGCCTACACCTTTATAAATCATCGACCACCGGATCGACAACGCCATCATCATGATAGACATCTCCACGATTCAACAGATACAGGGTCCCTGATAAAGCAGCAATCGAATCACCATGGAAATATATAATATATTTGGCGTGCTGACGAAGTGGCGAGCTCTCGTAGTTGGCTTAACGCGTAAGCTGGGCGCCGGGTCACCAATACGTTACCTATCGCTATATTCACTGGCTGACCATGTACGGGACCATTAGCCTAGGACAAGGGGTAAGGTGGCGATGATGCTGCTGCTGCGGGCCGCGCGCTCGCCAGAACTGTGTTTGCGTGTGGGCAGGGCAGGGCAGGCAAAACAGGTAGTTGCTAACCTGGCCAACAACGACCCGAGTAGCGACGACCCGGGATGGGGTCGGTTCGGTTCACCATTGCTCAGGACGAACATGACGAACGGCATTCAGGTCGGTGCTTCATGGACGAGGAGCTCGAAACAATGCCTTCAACGCGCTATTTGTCGATTCGACTGGATGAGCAACCGATACGGTCGCCGCGAACGTAATAGCCTCTGCCTCCGCTTGCAGCGACCAGCACACTTCACTGTAGTAATAAGAATAAAAGAGGGAAACGTCAGGGGAAGAGATAATCATGTTGAGGCCCAGATATCGTTTACGTCGGGCAGTTGTGATCCAACTTCGCGACCATGGCAACGGCAGCAAGAATTGATGCAAACAGGAGTCGATTTTACCACCTAACGAACTTCGTCAGTCGAGAGGCTGGGGCGTTATTGTTTTGACTATGAAAGACGACGCTATTATTCTATATATGTTACAGTATTACGAGATGCAGGATATGAAGCAAGCTAGCGACTAAACTATTAAGCTGAATCTAGGTGCCTCATTAGCTCCATAATCATGTTGCGCCGTGAACATGTTGTAGCAGACTTGGTTGCACGTAACAGAAGACGCGGGCCGTTGTCAGCGTATGATGAACCATCTACCCTGACACACGTCGCGCTGCCTGTTGCAATGCTGGTAGCGAAAAGTAGAGGGCACATCAGCAATATAGTTTCATTCCACCGTCATAGCCAGCCGCTCCCAAACGAAAATAGAAGAAACGAGCGCGCGTAAGTCACCTATCTCTTTGCAAAATCTCACTTTTTTGTTGCCCTGTTTAGTCGCCATTGGCTGACAGTTGTTTCGCCCGCCCTTGCTGGCGCCGGGGCTTCAGACATGAGCTATCTACCAAAGTATCAAAGACGGCTGGAAGCCACACTATTGCCCACCATTACGTGTGTTGATGCTTGCATGCTGCATCTACAACATAAATATGTATATATATAAACATGCTGTACCGTCGCATCATCGCCATCATTGCGACCGCTGGATGCGAAAAAGTCTCCAGCTGTTCTTGACGAACGAAAGGCGTGCTGCTTCGCAGCCGCTTCGTGGCAGTTGAGGCAGCCGCTAGCCTTGCACTTCATTTCCGGTAGAATGACGCCAGTTATCTGTTGCGGTTGCTGCGTCGCTGTTTCGACTTGTACATACACGAGTACCGTTCGTGTTCATCGGGCACGCGATGTTCGCCGTGTCTGTGCGCGTGTGTCGTCCATGATGCAGCCGACGTTGTCCATGCTGCCCTGTTGTTATCTTAACCGCTTGCCACTTTGAGAAGGACTCTTTCGTACTTTATATTGCTTTTTTCGAGAAACGATCTGCGCAATCTGTCCATCTGGTAGCAACCAATCGAGGCGGTAACCGGCGAACTTCATTTGGGGGCCGCCAAAAAAACAACCATGATCAACAGCCCATGTGACTGGCTGACTGGTCAGTTAGCCTCGCCGTCAACGCTAACAACACCGTCAGCATCATTTAAAGCACTGCCACCAGCACTTCATGTCGCTGGTTTGATGCCTCCGCCGAAGGCAAAGGGGAAGATGGGGCGGCAGTCGCAACCTTCGTTGTCACAGCCGGTTGCTCGCTCTTACTGCCTTCGCGACGCATAACTCGGCCGCCACTGCCATCCAATGCCTGGCTAGCCGTTGCCAGTTGCTAGAATAACGGTTGTCTGTGTAATCGCATCTTTGCACTGGCCGTGAGGTTGTGCGTGTGTACCGGTGAAGGTGAGCTGCGCGCACTTCGCAAACAGAGCTGGTGGTTAGTAGTCAAGCAATTATAGTAGTCGACTGCTCAGCGGCAGAAGGCAGAACCGCTATTCGTAGCTGCTTCGCTGTTAACGCGGCCGCTGCAACAGCCCAAGGGGCAAGAATGAAAAAGAAGAAGAAAAATACGACACGAAGATGCACCAGCAAGAACTGGTCAGCAAAGTTGGCTGTGATGGCTTGCGTAGCTGGGGTAATCGTCATCACCATCATCATCATCAGCAGCAGCAGCAGCAGCACGAGGGCAGCAATCGGCGACAGGCGCTTTCGGATGGACCAATTGACGGTCGGACGCACGCTACTGGCTCGCTGGCTGGAATGATGAGACGGGAAGTGGCTATGCATTTTCTTGTCTATCCGTTGTCCATTGATTGCGCACAACCAGCGAAAGCAACGGCAGTGGCTACGACGGCAGGCAGAAGCATCCACTGGAGCGTTCGACAACGAAGATGTCGATGGCTACGAGTTTCCCGCGGCTGCTACGACTGCTGATGCCGGTGATAATGATGCTGGTGCTGCTGTGGTTGCCAATGACACTGATGGACATGAAGACGACGAAAGACTCGAAAGACGTTCGTAGGTGAAAGGAGATGGATCTTTGGAGCTGTTCAACCTCTCGCTTCCATTAGATCTCTGCGTTCGTTGAAATGGCCAATGTTAATAGCAGCGGCACAGTAGTTTTGCGACTGACTGACTGACTGACTGAGTGACCGGCCGGTGCCGGAGACAGCAGCAGCAGCAACGGCCGCCATTGCCGACATCAGTGAACCGTTGCTGGCGTCAATGCTTCGTTGCCTGTCTCGTTTACTGGCCAACACGGCCGAATGACGACTCCCGATGACCCTGATCTGTTCCGAAACTTCCGCATCTCCACTTCCCGCGCGCGGCCCGAAGCACCACCACTGCTGATGATGCTGCTGCTGCTACTGTTGCCGAAACGTCATTTCGCCTTCTCAGTGCTTCTTGGTTCGCCTCAGTGAAACAACAACAAAAACGACAACAACGAAATATAATTTTTATATTCCGCCATAGCCCAGCCTGATGTCACAAGACGATAATACACTACGACGAACCGCTGTCGGATATACCGCAATTCCCGCTACCCCGATCAGTCTGGGCAGCAACGAGCCGGGCCTAGTCTCGTTGTTGTGGCTATATGCCTTCAGACAGGTGTTTCTAACATTTCAACCCTGGCCTAAGTCATTTTTCCCTCTTGAGGCAACTCTCGCAAGATACAATACATTTTAGTTACGCAGTGCTATTGTTTTTGTTATTGCAACCAACTGTTACTGTTTTGGGCGTCTTTCCTCTCAACCACGGCATAGATCTGTGTCTTAGTTGATATAAATTCTTGTTAGGCCAGCTAGGAAGCCTGGACGGAGTCAAGCGACAGCAATAGAAAGGGAGAGGATACCGCCTTCTATTTCTGCTGTACCTTCTTATCCAACCTATTTGGTCTATCGAGTTTTTTCTGAAGGACGGCGAGGTAATATGTGCTCGTTGGGCATGCCGTGCCGTGCGGGCCGAGATTTCTTCGCTCGCGTCTTCGCTAGCTGCTGCTGCTGCTGCTGCTAAGCCTTACTCACGACGAAGTTGCGTCAGGAGAATCGCCGCGCTTCTCGTGACAACTATCTCGATAGTGTTTCAGTAGCAGCATCAGCCTCAGCATCACCATCATCGATACAGGTAGTCTGACTGGCAACGGAGTTAGCGCCGAACGATGTCACGGTCAGCATTAGCGCCATCTCTACAACGGCGACAATGACGGCTAGTGTCTTTTACAGACCACGCCATTGCCTGATAAAGCCGTCATCAGAAGCAACAACGAAACGGCTATCTTGCTGGCTTCGAGCCTTACTTCTGATTCCCCTTAATTCTTTCGACGTTCGGTTCAGTTAGTCCAGCTGTTGAGGTAACCCGGTTTACGGACCTGCCCGCGGTGAGGTGACGGTGGATTCTCTTCACTACTCTTCTGCCCCGAGAACAGCCGCGATGCGAACTAACGAGGTCGGGTTCCGCCCTCTCCGGAGCTTGTGTCAGTAGTCGACGTCGTAGATGTTATTGACGTTGTCTGGCAGTCGTTGTTGCCATCGGCACCGCTGCTACTATGGCTGCCTTGCCGCCAGCGTCCTAACAATATGCAGAAAGCAGGCAGGCGGCAAGCAGGCTGGCTGGTTGGCTGTCAACCAAAGTAAGTAAATGTGCAAAATGTTCAGGGTCTATCTATTCCGACTTGCCACTATCCCTGGAACAGCCACGGCTCCATCTGCCGGCGGCGGACTACTGATGGCTGCCTTCTAATTCTCTCCCCCTGCTCCCCCCAACGATATTGGTCAATTGTGTCTTGCACCGGTGCCGTCTGCGTCAGCAGACCTCTACGGGTCGTTCTCCCGGGCTGCTTTGAGCTGAGCGCCAAACGAGCTGACATTCTGCGAACGCTCAATGCTTAGATGGAGTTGGGCTGTTGCTGGCTAGCGACTCTCGACAACAATGCAACCGAATTGCGGCAGCAACAGCAGCAGCGGCGGCGGAGGCGTCGGCGAACACTTGACGACCAATGTGAACGCGCCCGAACGGGCGTTATTCTGGAGTAGCTCCAGGGAGAGAGACGCCAGACAAGAGCCACAGAGGCCGAAGCACAATCGAGGCGGTCGGTCGGTCGATCGAGCGAGCGAGCCGTACCACTACTCGGAACGGCTCTAATCCGGAACCCGGCGCGGTCACGGCGCATGCGCGAGTGGCTCCTACATATCTAACTATCTATATAGTGCGTTGTAATGTGAATAGTAGGAGCACTCCCAGCAGGGTTGGTCGCAACGAACAACAGTGACTTCGGCGGGGAGCGATGAGACGTGCTGCAGTGGTGGCGTCGACCGAGCTAGCAGCGTCTGCGCCGTAGCCGTTCAGCCATCTGACTCGGTTTCGAGCTGACTGAGTCGCTCTGCCTCGGGATGCGCTGACTGCTCTCCCGACTGCACCGCGTCGTCGCAATCGCAACCGACTCTGTAGCTCGTCCTCGTCGCTGGCAGAATATAGACGTCCCTGCTACACAGTCCAGAATGGAGAACAGTCTGTTTACGGCTCGCTCCGCCGGGACCACAGGACAGGATGCTGCTCTGTGATGGCAACGGCGGCGGCCGCCGCCGTGGGTTCTCGGTTTCAATAGCAGCAGCAACGATAGCAGAACACAACTCCACTGTATGCGAGCGCTGTGGCGATAATGGTGTCTCCGAAGCTTCAGAGTGCTTTGAAACAGACGGCACGGAGCGAACGATGAGCCATCGAGTTGTTGCTGCTGCCGCCGCTGCTGAGTCGCCGGTCGTCCAAAAGGCGAGCGAGACGGGACAGGACGAGAACGGACGCGAACACAAATGCAAAGACGAACGCGAACGCTTTACAAAGCAGCAGCAGCAGCGGAGCAGCCGAGCGACAAGTGCACCTCACTCCGAGCAGTAGAGGCAGCAACACACGCGCTCACACGACAACAGCAGCACATAGCGCTCCGCTCTATTCTATGTGAATCGATGTGAGTGTGAGAACGAGCCGACGACCTGAACAAGTGACTCAGCGATGGCCGGAGCGACCCGGCCAAGCTAGTAGGCGATTGAGCGAACGACCGAGTATCTGTTCTGTTGACTCTGATGACTCGGCAAAACTCCGAACGCCCTGGGGCCTCACGTTCCGCCAGACTTCGTGGGCTGGCTGCTGAAGACGGATACCACCGACGCAGCAGTCGTCGTCGTCGCCGGCGCCACCATTACAGTCAGCGCGACAGTCTACCGAGAGAGAACACAATGAGGCAGGTCAGGGGGGTGAAGGAGGGAGACAGGGAGGGAAGGGGAGTGGCAGATGTAGGAATCAGGAATAAACGCACTTCTATCTTGTACGATAGAGTGGCAGAGCTTGTTAATAAGCTACTCCTCGGATAAATCTCAGCTGAATATAACCGCAACTCCTGACGCCGCCATGGCCAAGGACTGAGTAGCTAAGAGCGGAGGGGACGATGGAGCGAGTCAGAAGCGGGCCGGCAGTCGTCGAGCAACGCAACAGACACCTTTGTTCCACTACGATGATTACATATAAGCTTCCCAACAACAGCTGCTTATCTATGCCCTACTTTTCTACGGCCGGCGCCTACGCTCTGCTTGGATCCCTACCAGCAGGTGCGCTCCGGCAGGTGAGATAGCCTTAAAGGATTTGAGCTAAGTAATAATAAAGTATTTTTTTTTAATTTCTGTCACAAATCGCCCAGCATTGTGCGGATATCGAGATTCCGTATAAACTGTAAATGTCACTTTGAACAGGAATAGATATGTTTCCAGTAGTTCCTATAGCAACAATTAGCGCGTCAGGTTTGTCTAATAAACGCTACAGAATACAGTGAGATTTGTCGTTAGGGAGGTACACAAGAATCCATGGGGCAGGTTACAGATCGATTTAGCAATATCGGTGAAGCATATGACGACAAATGGGGGAGGCCGTATAATAAATCATGGAGTACGCTTTTGAAACATCGAAGTAGCAAGACACTACCTTCTCCTACGGTTTTTAGTTCAGTCGATGATGATGGCAAACGAGACGTTTGCGGTTCGTTGGCTCGTGGTCATCAGCAGAGGCTTCAAGTCATGTTCATGATGGTAGGGTCAAAGCCTCCTAGCAGTCGGTTCCACGCCTTTTCTACTCAACCAGCCGCGGCTGTTCAGCTCGACCCTCGAATCGAGCGGGCTAGCCACCGGCCAGCCACTTGCAAGAGCAGCTGGAAACAAAAAGATTTCGGGTCCTCCATTTCGGCTGACTTGGTCGCTCGACGCCAGCTTCGACCTAACTGACTAGCTAGCAAACAGACAGCCGATGTTCTTCTATGTTAAAGCGAATTTTAATGTGCTTTTAGCTACAAATGCGTGCTTCGGGCGGACGATGTGCTTGCGAGTCCCACACAATATAAGCTCAACGCCTCAGAGCAACAACAGAAGCAGCAGCAGCTGTAACCGATAGCGACGACAACGACAGCAAGATGAAACCGAGAAGCAGCGCCAGCCGCGACCCACCACGCAGTGCCGACATCGCCAGCGGATAAGGACACAGCACGGTATGGCAATGATCCAAACAGCAGCAGCAGAGTTGGCGAAGCGTCCCGAGCCCGTTCAGAGCAAACGTTAGCTAACTCGGGACAACCACGACAAAGTTATGCCTCGGCCCATAGCTAAGATCCTGAATGACCTGGCCTGCCTTCAACATATATATATATATATATATATGTAGCTACTGCCAGTATCACAGTCTCATCGATCGTACTACTTCCTGCACTGCAATCATCACCATTAGCAACAAGCACGACATATTGTATAATACAGTGTTTTAATGTAGAACAGCAGCGTACAGCTCTCGGGTATGATGAGTCACTAACTCGCCCAGCAGCCGTTCGCGTAGCAACAACGGATTGTTCTGAAATCAGGTGCCGCTAACCGGTGTCTTGTGTATTTCATTAGTCGTTACTTCGGCCGTGTAATGACTAATTGACTCGATTGCAAACCACGATTGCCGCGTCATTGCAGGTGTCGCCCATATAGAAAAGTAGCGTTACTCTGAAACAGAATTGGCTGGAGGAGAGAACAACAACTGACGGGGATGTTGTTGCTCAAGGATAATCCATAAATGATAGTCTTTGTCTTCTTTTTGTCTTCCTCGTCGCCGTATCCAAATGACGCCGTGCTACGACGAAGCCGATTTTTCATTGTTGCGCAGTCGCTTTCCTCAGCAGCACCGTCGCCAGCCACCCCGACTTTGGTACTATCGCCTAATCGTGCGTGTCTGTGCGTGTATGCGATTCCAATGGTTGTTCAACGCTGTTGTTGGCGGTGCAGTCGTAGCCGCTAGCTGCCTACCTATCTCGCCGCTCGGCCCTCGTTCTATACCTCCAGGCAACAAGAGCGAACGACCAACGTCGAATATGCATTGACGGCGACACAGTAGACGCACACAGCCGCAATGCGGCGGCAGCAACAGCGGCAGCGGTGGCGGCAAGAACCGAGCGCCAGCAGTCGTGGCTTTAGCCGCAGCAGCGAACGGAGCGAACTGGAGGGAATTCCGGTCGTCGCTTCGAGACGTCCAAGTGCGCAAACAGACCCGATAATATTGACGCTGCTGCTAGTGATGTCGATGAAAAAAGCCATGAAGACCCTTCCGCCAGGCGGACGTCGGAGCTTCGTGGTTCCAACGTCCATCCAACGGCGTAAGAGCTCTGGCGCAAGCCCGGGCCGATAGCGGCGTGTGTGGGGCCCGTCGAAAGACCCTCGGTGTCGTCAAGTACCGAGCATCGCAAGATGACGAGACGCTAGTCAAAATGCGATGGTTGTTGATGTTGTTGTTGTTGTTGTTACTGGATCGCCTGGTAAAAGAGAAAGTGAAACTCGGTCAAAAATTGTCGCTCCATCTTCGCCTTACAGCTTGGATCGCAGCGACGCTTCACGCATCTTCTATCTGTCTAATTGCATAAGCATCTCTTCACATTTGTTCGATTCAGGTCTCAATCTTGATGCCGCCGCCATCGACAACGTTGTCGTTGCTGGTCTGTGACGCTTGCAGAATGTTGTTGGTGGGCTGACAGCCAGCGAACGAAATTGAATCAAGTACAATTACCAATAGCGCTGTAGCTGCCCGGATCAACAATGCAATGAGCAGTCGGATGAACGAAAACGGAGGGAGACGCCATCGCTGGCTGCTTATTGCTCCGTGTGCTTTTTTTCTTTTTTCTCTTATCCATAATTCCGAGGCAAGCCGGCGAGCTGGGAAGCTGGGTCGCGGCGCGTATAATGTCCACATACCAAAGTGATACCTCTTGGCGTATCTTTCCTCTAACCAAGCGTCGTTTCTTGAGACACCCCCTTGAGCGTCGGGTTGGCCGTCGTCATAATAACGACGGCAAGCGACCAGCAGCTTCGCTAACCGAGGCCATACGAACGTTATCGATAGCTGGAATGCCCCCGGAGCAGCGACAAATTTATCGCTGTTTTACTTTTAGAAGAAAATGGAGAACACGCTATGGTTGGGCGCAAACATCAGACGCAGCATCGACACTAGCGACTAGCAAAATTGGAGATCTTTGATCTAGTTGATTTGTTTGTTAAGAGATAGAGACCGTCGCCAAGTAGATCTACGCTAGTCTACCTATGCAAATGTAAATAAAAGAGGAATGATAGTAGCTGGCGAGTGGTTCGTCGGCGCTTTGTCGGCGCTGCTCCCGCTGTAAACTTTATGGCGCTCTCAAGAGGGCTCAAGAACATAGAAGATAATCTTTGAGAGGCATTGGCCGCAGGGATGCTGCCGTTGTCGCCTCCGTCACTACCAGGTGAGAACGGACAGGCGATTACACAGAGCTCGGCGTTCAGCGCTGAGTACACAGACGCTCTCTACCTAACAGTCGAACAGCTTTTATGCAACGTCCCGCATACTCACTGCATATCCATTGTGAACGCAAATACATAGACAGGGTGTGGAGTCGATCGATGGACGCGCCTGCAGACGCCGAGAGACAAACGATGTCATTATCTTTAATAGATATATGTATATTTAAGTGTGTATGCCTCTGTCGCCTTCGAGTCATTTGTGATCTCGGAGGGCGGAAAATCGCAGCAGATTTGCTCTCGTTGGGCGCTCCTCTTCTACCCACACCGTTATGGATGCTGCACCAGGAATTGTGGCAGCTTGCCGAGGAAACTCTTTACTTCCCTCTAACAGGCCAACCACCTCCGTATAAAATCCTTCTATTCTCGGTGAAAGTAGGCGTACCGCCGAACAGCCTAGGTGATACGAGATGTCGACGATGACGCTGACGTCGAAAGGACAGAGTTAACGGCTGCAGCAGCAATCGCTTACTCGGCGATACTCCAGTAGAGGAAACGGCTATGCTGCTGAGCGGCCGAGCAAGCAAACGTCTAACAGACGTGAACTGAGACCGCCGTTGAACGTACGTACAGATTCTCTACGGCTGCTGGCTCCATTTGAGGCGTTCGGATGACGCTGTTCTTTGCTGAGATATAGATAGGTCTTTGTTGGCATTACAAGCATGATGACGACCACGGCCACGACGAGTGTATCCATCCGAGCGCGATTTATCGGCCGGCGGCGGTAACGCTCTTCTAGTACAGTTTGAGAAATGTGCATAGCCAAGAATCTCCAGAAGCGGCCTCTCTTACAGAAGCTTCTGCTCACGGCCCACAGAGAACCGTGAGCGTGTGAGAGCGCAGTCGAGTATTTACGTTTGAGTATCGAGTTTCCCCCCGCCCTGTCTTTATCCTTTGTCGAGTGGAGGGAGCCTACCAACTTTCGAGGCAGCCCAGCAGCAGCGATCTGCAGGTAGCTGGTAGGCCACGTTACTCAGGTCTAGCGCACGGCATACGATTCGGTGAAATAACGATGGATACGTCGACGACGATGGTGACGGGTGGAACACGGATGGTTTCCCATTAACTCTCCCAGCGCTCTCAGCTGGACTCGCCCGACGCCACCACCACCGAAACTGCCGATGCTGTTGCTGTACCGGCCGCTGCCGCCGCCGCTGCAGTTTTAGCCTTCTGCTGCTTCGAACATGGCTATTACTACGTCTTCTACCGACCTACCTATACTCGCCGCTCTCACTCTGTGCGCTATACTCGTGCGACGATCGCTCTAGTGTAATGGTCGCTTCCGACTATGCTGCTGTGCCGTAGGTCGAAAGGCCCTGCGGGAGCGCGCATACGTCGCCATGTACTGTGACCAAACAGTGACACTCAACCGAGTGCCACGATGGCAACACATGCAATGTAGCGTCGGAAGAAGCCGTAACAGCAACACGAAAAAAACCACACGACAAGCTTTTATGCATTATTAATACTATACTATATTATACACTACATCGAGACAGACGAAGATTATATATGCAACGATAGGCAGCTATGGCTCTTTTCCAGGCCGGGACAACGGTACCTGTCGGTCAGCCCGTGTCTGTCCGTGGGGCAATGACAGGACAAGGCGGACAACACCAGCAGTAATCAAAGCAACACCGAAAACATCGCAGGGCCAACAGCAGCGAGACATGAGGCAAACGCCTGCGGAGGCGACGCTACCGTTGTCATCATCAATTCACGTCGCCGCAAGGTGGCGATCCGTGCCAACGAAGATGATGGTTAGTTTCTAACATATTGTTATTGTTGTGACACTAACACTCGGGCTGGGCGTCTCCGTGAGCTTGCGAATGTGTGTATAGATGTCTGCTTGTTGAGAGTGGCTCGGAAAAGCTAAGCTAAGTCGAATCGAGTGGAATTGAGCCGTCGCGCAATCGCCAGCTTCGAACGAAACGAAACGATCATTGCAGAATTTCTCACGCAGAACTCATATGCTCAAAAGGGGGGCACAGCGGCTTGTGTTATTGCTGGTGCTGGTGACGCCGCCGATGCCGCCACGAACTACGCCAGCTACAGTTGACGGCAGCTGCACCATCAAGCCGCTTCGCATACGGCCTAACGGACTGTGTCGACATCGGGTGGCCCCCTGGCAGGTCAAGCCACCAGCAGCTTGGCTTCTTCCTTACTCATGAGCGTAAATTGCGAGAAAGCGAACCAGCGAGTGAGCTAGTTCGAGCTGTTTATGTGTGTGTATGTGTGCATGCATATGTGCTTGCCAGGTATTTTTACCTAGCAGTAGCAGTAGCAGCGGCACATCAAGATCATCACGCAGTTGCTGGCTTGCAGCAGTCACTATAGTTTGCTGTGTGAGCCCGTTGTTGTCTATCAGTGAATGTGTGCGAGCATTTGACTGTGTCTGAATCTTGTGCGCAGTGTGCAAGTGTGTTCATCTTATGCATGGTCGAGCTGGGGTTTGCCACGGCCGTTCCGTTGCTGGACGTAAAGCCAGAACCCCGAGCTAAGATTGCTATTGCGTCGAGTGGTGCTGAGTGGCGCTGGGCTGAGTCAGCTGCTATCGCAGTCGAAGGAAGACTCCGTTGTTCAGCGACTTCGGTAGAGCAATAGCTGCTACAGTGCCCACCGGCGCAGACCTGCTCAGCTCTTCGACGCCGATTCTGCAGTTAATGTTGCTGCTGCTGCTGCTGCCATTACGGTCATCAGTTGGCATCAGCAGTGTAGTAACGAACACAGTAGTGTGTAATGTAGAGAAGAAGGAGGCGAAGAAGAAGACGACGACGATGATGAAAAAGAAGTTGCCAAGAATTTGGGTCATGGCAGCCGGAGCTCGAAAGGGGGTCAGCCACGGCTTGGCCACCGGGGCCCACTTCTCTGCTTCTCTTTTCGTTTCTCTGACCGCCGCTACTTCAGCTGATGCCGCCGCTGGCGCTGGGACGATGTCGTTCTTGCAGCAGCTACACTTCAACGCATAGTGTGACGAAGGCGACTGGCTGGCTTTCCGAGGGAGACAGCGAAGGCTGCAATCATGGTCTTGCCGTAGCTGTAGCGGCCGCCGCTGCCGCTGTTGTTGTTGTTGTTGTCAGATGGTGTTGTTATGCCAGCAAGAACACATGATCGCGAAGAGAACAAAAGCCAGCAGCGGCCTGCGAAACGAATGAAACGACGAGCATACAGTGCAGTCCGATCCAAGTCGACAAGACAAGGCAACATCGCGAGGACGAAATGGCACGACGGACCTCGTCGCGCTAAGGCAGTGCAGCATAAACAAGCATCGCCATCAACATCATCGTCATAATCATGATCAGCAACAACGGCAATAGCTGTGCTTATAGCATAGTAGTACACGGACTGTTGCGTACAGACTTCAGTTAGCCAGGCAAGTTATATAGCCAGGCTGGCCGCTGACATGCGAGGCCTTCCTTGCTGGCTTCGCTACCTCTGCAGCAGCTTCGACCAGCTGTAGCCAACTGCAGTACATGACAACAAACCCCGCTACAAGTTAACTAATCTAATGTCAATGCGCTGAACGTCTGACTGCCCTAAGAAGGAAGGCTGCTATTTCAAGCTAAAACGTATATAGACTAGAAACGAATACAGCGTTTGACTAAAACGCTAAACACTAGACTTAGGGAGCACCGATCTGTACATATACGTATGGAATATCAAATACCTAGTAGGCTCGCAGGTATTCCATCTGCAGAGAAAAAGGCTCTTCGTAAACCGTGCAGTAATCTATAAAACGTAAAAAGGAGTTAGCTCGAGCAGAAAAGTGATAATGCATCCAACACTCAGTTGGGTATATATATATATATGTCTTCGTTTCCATAAGTCCAGCATTTGCTACGCATTTGTAGCCCTGTATCGAAACCTAGTGCTGGGAAAATCTGTTCGGATCGGAGGGCATCGAGAACTTGTAGGAAAGTGGGTCGGCCCATTAATGGAGGAAACTCTCGGTTGGGACCCTTGAATATTTGCTTCTTGTTATCCTATAGCAATGTTAGCGGCAAGACCTAGCAGCAGCAGTAGTACAGGAGCCACTGTAAAGTGTCAGCGTAGCTAGAAACGTGGAATGTGCAAAGAGCACGAACACAAATACAGTCTCACGTAGTACTCACCGAATTGACAATGACGTCCGCTGAGATGTCCTACCATCAACGATGAAATCGCCAACAACGAAAGACCGGGAGATACAGGAAGTCGATCTAGGGAGCAGATTCATCAGTACACAGATCAACGATGGCGACAGTTCATCGCAACACACAGATGGTAAAAGCACAGACTCACACATGCACAAGCACTGATCGACGTAGGCACCGTCTTTGACTTAGTTCACAGACGAGACGGTAGTCGCTGAAGTACACAGGGGGCGGATAGGTTCCGGCCTGTTGCAAAACGCCAAATGGCTGATTTAGTGAGTTGGCGCAGATTCGGTTTACTCGCCACCTGTTGTTGTTTTAGATTTTGCAATCAATTGTATATGCTGCTGTGTCGATCTTCACAGATGCTTCTTAACATCTGGTTAGCTATGTCTGACTATCATTTATGTCTGATCCTTACGTAACAAGCTATGTTAGCAAGGATCGTGGCGGTGTTAGGAGGGACAGAGGGCACAGCTAAAAGATCGCTGCTGCACAAACAGAGATTTGCTGTCATATTTCGCAGAGTACAAGACACATCCGCATAACCGATCTGGACTGAGGCATAGGATCGAACGCACTCACGGTCATACTACCAGACAATTCTGCTATCAGCTTTTATGCGCTAAGCATCGCACTCATTCCTCTACAGCGACAGCGAAGCTAACACGAAATGGATAGACAGGTCGTTTCTACTGCAGTCGCCTCGTTGCTAACTTGGCCTGTTGGCGACGGCAAGTACCATCAAACTGGTAGACAAGGAGTAGTAACGTGCAGGCAGTGTCGTGTTAGAACACTCCGACGTTTCTTGGCTCCGAGCGTCCGTCAAAGTGGACTCCCAAAGAGGATCGTCTCTCCCGGTACCAACACCGATTCACTCTTCGCCGAGTCGAACAGTGCGTAGCCGAACCAGACCAGTAGCGCGGTCGGGTGCTGCCGCGGCCGACGAGGAGTAAAAGCAGTCGCGGCAGAAGCAGCGGCGGTGGCGGCGGCGACTGCTACTGCCGTCGCGGCAGGCGTGCAGCGGCGGCGCTGTGTCTCTGTTGGCGCGCATGCGCCGTCGAGAACCGTCAGTCTGACCGACCCACCAGAGCACCGGTGGAGACGACGGCGGCGGCGGCGATGGCGGCAGCAGCAGCAACAGCAGCAGGAGATGACGGAATAGAGACGGCAACGGAGCGAGCAAACGAATGATCCGAGGCGAGCTGAACGAGCGACCAAATCAGTGAGACTACGGAAACGATGTGCAACAACAGCAGCAGCAAAAGGGAGACTATTTTGACTGTTACTTTTACTGGCATCGTCAACATTCACCGACTGGTGCTGCTTGTAGTAGAGCTAGAGGTGCTTACCAGTGGTGCACAGACGCATCTTGTAGCAATGGCTTTGGCAGTAGTAGCGGTAGAAACAGTGCTAGTGGCAGCTGCACAAGTGGATGAAACGGTGGGGTAGCTGGGTGCGTCCTCGCTGTACCAGTGCGCGACCGACTCGGACTGCAACAGAGCACCGCCAGCTTCTCTAAGCTTGACACGGCTGCCCCGACTGGTTCGATCGATCCGAGCGCTCGGGGCTTTCTGGCTTGCTGAATGGGTAGCTGCCGTTCGAGAACGCTGGCTGGCGCAGTACAGACTGACGGAGACGGTGCTGTCGGCCTGGCGTTCTGGTGGGTGATTCGGGCTGGCGTCTAGCGCCTCCTCACCCACTCTCGACCAACCCGATTCTAGGAGAGAACGCCGATCCGAGATCGACTTCGGGACGCTTCGAGCGGGTCCGACCTCTTGGCCTCGCTGTTGTACATTAACATATCGCGGAGACAAGATGAGGCGAAGTGGGTGCCCCAGCAGCAGCAGCAGAAGTGACGGCGGCGGGGATGGAGAACACGAGAAAGACACTGGTACCAGCAGTGCGTCAGCAGTAGAACAGGTACCAACATACGTCAATAGGTAGAGTACGTTATCGGGGTAGAGCGGTAGTGTTTGTGGGCCACAGGAGCACAAAACACGGGGAAGGACACTGGCAGAGGAAAACTCTCGATCTCTTCTCGAAAGAGAAAAAACAGTGAGCAAAACAAAAACGTCACGAAAGCACAATTTATGAGCCAGATGATGAGTTGAATACGATGAATTCGTTCCCCCTGATTTATCATCGTCTACTCATACGGCGGCTGTTACACCTAAATCCAGCGGATGCCGATGGTGGTAGCTACCGAAGTAAACAAAACCAGCCTGCGCCTCGTCCGGAATTAGAATAAAACTTCCTCCAGGAACGACCGCGCCATCATCATCATTAACAACAACAGCAGCAACACCACGCTCTCTGTTCTGTCCAGTCATCCTCTCTCGGTTTAAAGTCGCAATACCCAGTAGCAGCACGTACTTGTAGCGTTGATCTGTATTTAACGTTCCTGTCGCGTATCTGAGCGTTGAAAACAACGCTAGCTGAAGTGTCGAACCACACGCATCTCTAACTGCTGCTGCCGCCTGACTTGTTGTTGTTCTACTGTATGAAAACAAATCAGCCGACTCGTTTCTATACAGTAGTATATCTAGCTATACGTTGTCTAAGATGGTCTGCAACCGACAACGTCGATTCTGTCCCGTAAAGCCGACATAACGTCCGCTTGGAAAGAACTCTCTGAAATTGACTCACACACAAACATACACGCACAGTGTCAGCACGAAAAAATCGACACAACCATAGATGCGGATAATATACAGGATAGACGGAAGTTTGTGCTCGCTCCGAGAGTCTCGAGGCAAATAACAAGCGTTGCATATAACAGCGATCACCATCAGATTTTTGGTGGTGATGGTGGTGATGATGATTGTAGTAGTAGAAATATACCGGCTGGCCGGCCGGCCGCTGACAGAACGGCAAAAATCGCAGTGGCAATTGAGATATATTGCGATATATCGGATAAGCGGCTCAATAAGTAGAGCACCCCTTTTTCTTCGTCTTCTTCTCAATCGCCTGGGGATCCAAAACAACTCCTGGGAGTGGCGATGTGCAACAGTGTATGATGGTAACGGGTACGTCGAAGTTACTTTCATACTGGCAGATCGCGTTGCGTTACATCCAACTGCGCCATAATTCAGTATTGAAAAGCGCCCGATAACTCGCCAAAGTGATACACGCCGCTTCATTTTCCTCATTCATCCCCGCGACTCTTAACCCCCTCAGCCTGCCTTCCCCACTTTATGTTTCTACGTTTCCATTTTATTGCTCAAAGTTAACTATTCATGATCAGGAGATAAGTGTACCGAACACAGACAAGAGAAATTAGCGTATCTTGAAAAAGTGACCGAGATCGCTTTTCACTTAATGCAACGTCATCAGCCAAAAAACGCTAGATTAAAATGGTTTATTCAGATTGCTGTTTTGTTCCCAAGGGGACCTTCCCTAGGTCGAAAGCTTCTGATGTAACGAAGTACAGCAGCTTCGTCGTTGGGCATTTCGGGGTTGACTAAAATCAGACCCTTCCCGAGTTGCTTGCCCCCCGTGTCTCGGTAGTTGGATTGCTGTAGGGTAATAGGGGCAATAGTGGCAGTAATAATCTTCTTGTGATGGTGATGTAGTAGTCTTTGCCTCTGTCCTCCGGTTCAGCGTCATCGTCGTCGTCGTCGTCTTTGACGTCGGTCATCGTCGCACTTCGTAGGTCCCAAAATCCGTTCACACGAAGCGGTAAGAGCAACAGCAATTTCGTCGGAGAGCTTACATCGCTCGCAGTTACCCAATACGGCCAACGGCGCACAAATGGACATACACAGACCTTGTTGGACTGGCCGTGTGAGTGAATGTGTCTGTGTATATGTGATGTCTGTAAGTTTCTCTTTTCGCGACAGGGCTTGAACCCTATGGCTAGAAGGTCTCCAGCAGCGGCAGCAGCAAACAGACTGCTGACGACGAGGCAAGACAGCTTACATAGAGCGTTGTTAGCAATAACGTTGGCTTTATGATCAGCGCTCTGACGGCGGAAAAGGCAGTAACAGCGACCATTCCACAAGAACAAGGTTTGCAACACCATCGTCTGGTTGGTCCGTCATCTAACGCCCCGAGTCGCGACTCACGAGCCCCGAGCCCCAAGACCCCGTGCGGTGCGGCGCATCTGCCCCTCGGTCCCTTTGCCGCCGCTGTAACAGCTGCGGCACAAGATTCGCACAAAGGTCTCTTAAGTCACCATCGCCTGCCTCATCAGCCCCCCAAAACTACTATCCGCCGCCGATGACGCTGACGACGCCAACTTGGGGGGGGGGGGGGACGGACGTCAACAGGGAGAACGATGGTACAAAGAAGGAGCGTAAGGCAAAAAACAACGACGACAACAACAACAACAAGAACAACCACGACGAAAATGGCAACGGCAACTAAGAAGCAGGCGATTTTGCATTCGTGCCGCCCCTCTGCTGCTGGCGCTGTTGTCCATTGGTGGTGGCCCGCTCGTGGCCCCGCTGCATCGCTGCCTTCAGTGGTGGCCACGAGCGAACGAAGCTACTATCGTGTGATGGAGGGAGTTGAAGGAGCGTCAACGAACGCCGATAAAGTCGAGTTTCCGACGCAAACGGTGACGTCCGATCTGTTACTAGCAACAACAACTGCAAAACTAGCATTACTACTAGCAATATCACTGCCGGTAGCAATGTTATTTAATCCGATGGAACACCTCGTTTTGGACAACGGGGGTATGTTGTGCCGATCAGCTGTTTGACAACGACTACGAGGACGATGATGATGATGACGACGACGACGACTAGCGGCCGAAGTTGGAGTCGAAAAAACGAACAGCCGTCAGATTGGTGGAGAGGCAGTTGGACGGGTGTACACACACACACACACACGCACACACTACACACATACATTCGGGCCAATAGATTAATAGATGGCCCACAGAGACAATTGCAGCAGTTGTATGTTGATGTAAATAAATGGGGATGGACTGAACGGGTGTCTGTGGCAGGTAGCTGGGCTACGAACGGCTGAGCTCTTCTGTTAACCAGGAGGAATTTTAAAGACATACTTAAAGTAGCTATCCAGCTTTTTATCATGAAGTCGTTTTATGGAAGCAAATTAAAAACACGGTAAAACCACGAAAATTAGTAGACTCTGAGCTCATTGATGAGTCGAGTGCTCAGCGTGGTTGACCACGAAGTTGTCCTTAGGTTCATCTATAAGTAGGGCACTATCATGCTCTGGGAGTTTCAGCATAAACTTCGAAAGCTAGTGCATCGTCGTATGTCATTAAATTAAGTAGCTACATTCGTCACAGGTTGAAGTATTCGCTTATGAATTAATTACGCATGATATTCCATAGCGAATTTGTATACGAAATGGTAGTACCATTCCTACAGAAGTGTCATATTCGAGTCGACTGGCACAGATACCTTAGGAACACATATCAATAGCTGTCCTTTTGCTTCTACATTTCACTACATAGATACATGAAGTGTCTAAACGAACGGAGCCTTGGGAACGCTTAGTATAAAAATAACAATATTATCGACTAGGACTTCCTAGCTCGTTCATCAATTATTATAACGTTGTCTATTGGGCCTTGCGCCACTTGATCACTAGTCAGTTTAAATGAGATAGCTCTCACATTGAAATCTTATGCATACTAACATCTTGATTATCATTTCTAGCAAGTACGTGATCCTTATTCAACGGAATTCAGTGCAGCTAACTTACTCTTATGCTGTATCCGCCAAACTTAATTATTTTGTATATCCGCTCGTTCGGTATCCAATTAGGTTAAAGATCGAGAGAGTTTCTGGGTAACTGTGGTGATCGAACATTTGTTGTACTATCACTCATGACAAGAATGAAGAGTGCCGGTCACACAGAGTTGGAAGGCAAGAAGAAAAGCTGATCCTGTACCGTCGCACTTCCTTAGGTTAGGTCGAGCGAAGAGCAATGAAGTTCTTTTGTCGCATAGCCAGTCAGTTGGCCATTGAGAGAACGTAGCAGCGGAGCACAGGAATACACAGCCAACTCCCGTTCGAGAACCGGTATTGCGTTATGTCGTGTGTCGTACCGCGTCGCTGAGCTACTTTTCGCACGTTGGCGAGCAAACGAAGGACCAAGGAGGAACCTGCTGCCGTCATAGAGATAGGTAGACTGCGACCAAGTGAGCCGCTACGGTGGCCACGACCATCATTGGTGGCGGAGCGAACAAGCGTTTCGTTGGTTCTCGGGGCTGGCTGGCTGGCTGGCTGGCTGGCGCGGGATGACGTCGCTGGCATCTCGACGTAGCGGTTGCCGCGGCTCGAACGGCTCTGCGGCACCACTTAGCTCCGACAGCCACTGACTCAGCCCTCTCCCGGCCTCACGCTGACGGCGGCAGCAACGGCAGCGGCGGCTATGGCCACTGCTGCGCTGGTGACGGCTCTCGGTGGCTGCCTCGACTGCCTGCCACCGCTGCATCTGCGGCTCTTGTTGCGAAACTGGTACAACAACAGGCTGGCACCGTAGCACAGTCGCAGCATAAGTCAAACGCGCCTGCTTACAGAACGCCGAGCGTCCGGCAAAGCCGGTCGGTCTGTGCGTCCGTCGATCAGAGGGATGGAACGGCCACCCGAGGGAACTGCGTTGAACAGCACAGATCAGCGTAGTTCGAGCTACGCAAGAGGGCCTGCATCGCGGTTCGCTTTACTGTTGTTGACGTCGCTGGTACTGATGTTGATTGCGGTGCAGTCGTCAGCGGCGGCAACGGGGCTACGCACACTCACCGACTCACTCTGAGAACACCAACAACATCATACCGGCACATAAATACACACACTCACAAAAAACATACACACACATAAACGAGCCATCAGCCCTCTTCTTCGTTCAGCATATGTTATAGTAGTAGAAGTAATGTTGTAGTAGTGATGCTAGTAAGTGAAGCAACGAATCGCTGGACGTGGGCTACTTCCCTGGGTTCTATGCTGTTTGCTTGTGTATTTCGACGTGCGTGTGTATGTGTGTGTGCATGCGCGCAGTAGTTTGTTGTGCTTGGGGCCCGAACCTGGCATGGGCTCGGGCACGGGCCCACCGGGCTCTTGTCCGCTATCGCTTGTTCGCTCGATTGCAGCTTTGCGAGCGCTGGGGCCGCCGGTCGCAGGGTGGCTATCGCCGTTGTTGCCGTCTCGCTACTTCTTGGCGTTGCTTGTACCTTACGAGCCCTCGTGCGGGCCTTTTCGCGCGCTGCCGCAATCGTCGCTATGAACTAATGCGCTGCTGTTACGTCGCTATTGCTTCTGCTGCTCTTGCTGATGCGTTCCTTTTACTGCTGTTGCTGGGCCAACCGAATGGACAGTTGGCCGGCGGCCGAATTGCCTCTCAAAGCCCGGAAATACTTGGACATCGCATCAACATCATTCGTTGTTGCCGTCACCATCGACGTCTTCGCGAGTCTCTCTTCGGCCCCGTTTCAAGAGCGCCATCTCGTCAAACATTCCGACTTCGCTATGAAAAAAAGTTCGCGACAGTGGCAATAGCAGCAGCAGCAGCGATGAACACAAACAGCCGCAGTCGAAGTCCACGTCAAATAGTGCTACGTTAGTTACAGTCATCGCGACTACAGACGCGATAACCATAGAGGAGCCAAAACAACAACGACAAAATAAATACATATATATATATATATATATACATGACTGCCTCTGTCGCCCCTTTTTGTTGTTCCCGTGGTCTGCGTAACGGCACTTTGCAAAAGATATCTATCAACAATCAATATTTGCTTGAATCCATACGCTGACAGTTCGCGGCAAGGTGTTGCCAATGTCCCCCCTTTATCTCTAAGCGTCGCACATAATTGGCTAAGCTATCGAAATTGCGCCTAATAATACCTCACAATGTTATCATATTGATCTCTTGGATGTCACTGAGTGTTTGTTGCAAGTAGCACTTAGAAGGTTGTTTTAAGCGAAGACCAAATTTTTAAATTATAGTCGTAGTTTAATCGTAACTAGGCAGTATAATGTAGAGGGTGATGAAAAGTAGAGTAAACTAGCTGGGATAGAAAATTAGTTGCTCCGGTGCCATCTGAGCTTGCCGTCTCAAATGATGATCGCATCTTCTTTGTCCCTGAAGAAAAATGCATTCCGCAAAGTAGAAAAGGAGACCACTTCAATTTCTTCTATTTACGTGTTCCAAGGTTTACCTGCCAAAGGATTGTCCTGTCTGCCGGTCGAATATCAACAGGTCGGCTGGACGCCGTGAGTAAAAACTAACTGCTCGAATAACAAAAGCAGCAATGTGTAACTGGCCATTGCCAACGGAGATGGTGATGTTGGCCGCTATTGTGTCGGTGCGTTTGTCTGATTGTCCCTGGACGGACAGCCAGTTAGCTGATTGTGAACGCTGAAAGAGGCTGCTGTCTCGTACGTTGATCGCATGTGCGAACGTTGTTGTGCGGCACTTACCGGGACGAGTTCGGTTCACCTGCTGCTATCCGGCGCTCGATTCTCGAAGGCCTCCCATCCGGTAAGCGCCTCCCTCCGGTATCAGAGATGGCGTGCGTATGGGGCTTCCGAGAGGATTAAATGCGCGATGCAGCCAATGACTGTAAAGGAGCCCATTGAGAAAACCGCTCCGATCCACTCGAACGAACGACCAGGCCCAATTTTACATGTATAGCAATACCGGGAGGTGACTTCGTAGGTATTTCGTAAACGATAACAGTAGTACTACTACGTTAATAATACTGAAAACGATAATATTCGATACCATAATGCTGATATGGCTCGATCTAAAGCCAGATAGAGAACCGAATCTGGGCGATGAACGAAGACAGACGAACGTATTGAGGTGGCGAAATAAGGGAGTCTATAGCGTGAGACACAAATCACCGCCAATCCATGTTCGGCGATAAAGTGCAAAATCACGTAAATGCTGTCCTGTATGTGTAAAGAGAATTATAAATAGCGCTATAATATAGATAGCAATATAAACAATCAGACAACTGTAGACGATGACGTGTTGGCCCACTAAATTTAGGAACATATTAATAACGTTAGGTCAGAAACCGCGCAAAGACGCGTTAGGCTTGGTCCTTCGAGTCAACAGTTTAATGCAATACCTAACGGCAATATAATCCGATGTTAAACTTGAAAGATTTATTTATACAACTAAACGATCGGTAATGTTCTATACGTTGAATAGCAATCTGTTGCAATAATGAACTGAAAATTTTGCTGTAAAAGGAAACTACTACTATCAGCAATACGTTGCAAAAACGCTTGTCTTAACTACCTTCGTCCCCTCTTCTCGTGTAAATATCTTGTCCCAGTGCCGCGGCCGTCGACTTCGGTGGGCATCGGAGCACACAACAAGACAGAAGTCGGACTTGTCATTAGTTAAGATGCCGCACACACAATCGCGTTTAATCGCGTTTGAATTTGGAAACGATCCAAGCGGGAATGAAGTCGAATAGCGGTACCGCATTCATCGCAGATGGCGGCACTAGTGGGTATTTGTGTACATGTACAGACAGACAGACATATGTTTAGCCGTGTACTAACTCTCTATAGCACTATCAACGGACGGAAAAGTAGTACGATGACGAAACGAAGCCACTGGAGGCGAAGTCAAGTCACTTGGATTTCTCTAACGCTTTCGTTGCTTGACGAGGAGAAACAGAAAGAGACGGATCGATTCTCCAGTGACTTTACGGACACGGACGAAGTCACTCGGCAAAGACTGTCAGCTAGGTACTCGTTACCAGGCCGAGCACGGTGGTGTATTATTGTTGCTTTGCTTGCTTCGTGTCAGGATACTCGTTTCTTGCGTTGATTTCGATGGCCGTAATAAGGCGGCCGAGCGATCATTGCTTCAGACTCCGTACAGCGTCCAATAGGTGATTCTCTAAAGCTGACCGTAAGCCAATTGGTTTCGAGTCGCTTCGATGACTTGCCGTTTTTGCCGTCTCAGCCGTGTTACCTGCCCGTTGTTGGGGTCTGACCGCCATCCGCTAGAGATGCTGAGGCGGCCACATGGAATGGCATGAAGGAGACGCGAATCCATCCATGGAAATGAAGCGATTCTCGTGAGCCCGTCCGTGCAACCGATGGCTACGTCACGAGGCGACCGGCCGATCGACAGGTGGAGACGACAGAGGAACTGGCACCCGCTAGCGGCACACGCCATGTTGGTGACCACCTGATTCGCGCGACAACGTCCACAATGGCTGGCCATAGATAGAGGTTGATTGTAGTCGCTCAGCGTAAATAAGTCCGGTAGCGCTGCTACTCGCAGGTCTCGAGTGCTTAAAAACCTAACCACCTGTCACAAACATTGAGCATCGAATATTGTCTGCGATTATTTCAGATTCAGGTATTACCCAATGACAGTAGAAAACTGGGAGGAGACCAAAGTCGCCACTTACAGCTCTCATTTTCAGAACTGGTGGAAACGGTCAAAAAGAAAAGGTAGTCAATTATACGCAAAAGATGACCGTACTTGTTAGACTTAGAGCGTAGGATCTCTGACATGCTCTAAATAGCATACAAAAGAAATGTAAATATAAAACTGGTTGTTATTAAATACTCTATGATACATCGCGTGTAGTCCTGTTTTATTTTCTATCTGTAAAATACGTTTGTCATTTTCTTGATGTCGTGTTGTCATTTGTTTTGTATGCTAGAACGTTGTCTAACTGGATGGTTCGTATTTAATGAAATTTTTGTACAGCAGCATCTATGCGCGGAATCGTTTTGGGAACTGTCGCCGACACACTTTAGATCAAATAATAGAATCAAATAATAAATAAACTAAAATCAAGACTGTGTCTACTTTCTTTTTAGTTTCGAGATAATATAGTTGAAAAACAGTGTGTATCGATAACATATATTTCCCACGTTTGGTCTACGCTCAGTAGCTCTGTATTTAATATGTGCGTTTCTTCCCAACAAGCTGCTGCCGTTAAATGGCACTCACCCGTATCAAATGATCTGATTATGTCAGCTTTTTGGCCTGATTCATTTATGACGTTTATTGTACTGTACTAACAATTAATACCTTCGCTGTTTCGGGCCCTCATCGCATATCATCATCATCATCGGAAACATAGGTACGAGGAAACGGGTTCAATGAAGGTGTAGAAAAGAAATCAGACCGAGTACTTTCATCTTCAACGGCTCAATCAGCGGTTACAGCAGCTCCAGCAAAAGTAGTTGTAGTCACAACTTGGCCACCGAGCCCATTGCCGAGTCGATATCTTTGCCGCGGCCTAAAGATATGTATGTGCATAGAAGACGAGGGCGGCTCCGCACTTCGTCGGGCCAATGAGCCAACAAACCAATGATTCAGCTAGACGTTCTTCGTTCAAGAGTAGAACGCGATAATGGTGTCGTTGTTGTTGCTGTTGTTGGCATGGCCACGGGACGGTATCGCGGATGGTATGGCTGCATATGATGGAGTTTCTCGGGCCGGCTTCCTGTTCCTCTTCGGCCGTTTCCTTGCCTGCCCTGTTCCCTAGCCAGCTAACGTCGTCAATCGTCTTTTCATCTACAGTCGCTTGTTCGTTCTTCCGTTCGTTTGCTTGCTCTAATAGAAATACGCGACCCGCGCGCAGACTTGCCGAATCCGCGAGAAGCAAAAAAATAGGCCAGAAATGTTCGCATGAGGAGGAACTGGAGCTCGTCGTTGCCGTCAGCAACCATAGCGGTAGCGGTAGCGTTTTGTCAGACGCTGCTGGCAACGAATACGGCGACGGTGGTATTGTTGGCGGACGGGGCGGCCGCAATGAGCGGGGATCACGATGCGACGCGCTGTGCATCGCTCGTAGCCAGTGGTCCGCGTGCGCTCACTGAATCCACGTTTGGGAGACGCGTCCGCTTCCACTGGGGCGCCACAGCCCGTGGACGTGGCCGTTGGCAGCCAGCTTGCCACCGGGTGCCTACTGTCTGTCCATTTGTCCATATCTACATACGTTTGTGACAATATCTGTTTAGATTGCCGCTGCGTCTGCTGACTCGTTCACTGTATAACCGCTTTGTGAACGAGTCGACACGTAGGCCGCGGCGGCAGGCGTGAGTTTCGTGCGGCACCGCAGTGTTGTTGTCGGCAATAAGGCTGTTGCTAGCGGTGATCGTCCTAGCGGCATCGACTAGCGCCGAATTGCAGCGACGATCCAGCCGCTGTCGCGGCGTAGTGCTCCATTCACACTCCTTCTGCTGCTACTGTTACTGCAGCGTCCCTCTGTTCGCCGACTAGTCACTCACTGATCGCATCAAACTTCAGTGGATTCCATCTTGTCAGCTATTCCGGCGAGGCTTTCGCTTGCGTTGTTGTCGTCCAAGCTGCCGTTGCTACGGTGCTTGCCGTTGGCCAAGGAAAAGGCAGCGTCGGGAGGCAGGGAGACAGTTGTCTGTAGCGGTTGCTGGCAGACGAACAGACAGATCGTAGACAGGCAGGCAGGTAAAAAAACTACTGCTGTTGTTTTGCTGCTGTGCTTGTCGGTGTTGTCGCTGCTCGCACGCGCACGCTGCCTGTTTGTTCCATATCTGGCCGACGCTCAAGGAAGCAGAAGCGAGTCAGTGAGCGAGGAAGAAGGAAGAAGGGAAGAAGATTTACAAGTAGCAGCAGCATCTGTGCCACTGCTGAGGAAAATTGCCACAGGTGAGTGGATCGTCACGTCGTGGTAGAGTACTTTTGACCGCCATGACTAGCGCCAGCGGCGGCAGATAGAGCTGGAGCTGGTGCTCGCTCCGTCGCTCGATCCACAAACGAATCCGACATCATAGAGGGGAAAAACAGGAGTTGCTGCGATCGTCCTCTGGTTCTTGCTTGACGACCCTGCGGCTCGCTGTTAATAATGATGACGAAGTTGTCCCGCTGATGTCGGTTTGAGGCCATGGCTTCTGCTGCTGCTGTTGTTGTTGTTTCAGTGGTCGCTGCACCAATATTGCTAGCAGAATGGTCTGCCAGCACCCAGTAGTTTTCGGCTTTTTTTCGCTCGCCCATTCACTCGCTCGAATTTTCTTCCCTATCTCTGTTCTACTCACATCGGCAATGGTCGTAACGCAACGATACAAAGCTCGCGCATACGGACTGTGCGCGCTCAAAGTAAACGACAGTTTTCGGGGTCGTCAAATGGCTGAGCACACGATTGCTGCTGGTGATGATATCGGCGCTGATAGTGCAGTGTGCTCTGGCCTGGTCCAGCTTGACGCGACGAAGCCGTCCGCGGAGACGACGGTCACAGAAGATTGAGGTGGGCTTGTTCGACGGTTTGATTGGAGTGACTCCCGACTTGGGTCAGGCTGGCAATCGCCAGTCGGCGATCTGCTGTAGTTAAAATGCAGTAGTACTTATAGTAAGGCAAGTGCGAGAAATGAGCAAGTGGAGTTCGTTCGCCAGGAGGGTTGTTCGCTAGCCGCTGGCTCACGGTGCCAGCCATGGTATTCGTCGTTGCTCTTTACAGACAACGTCGGCCTGTTGCTGCTGCATATTTGGTTGGCTGGTAACCAAACCAGCGACCCGACTCAATCGTACCTTGCTAAACCTGACCGAACCGACCTGAACAACGCCGCTTCTGCGACCTGCGCTTTGTTGCCGTCTCCATTATTACGCTGCAGATGATGCTTCGTGCTTTCAGTGTGGCATTATAGGAGGAAGGAAGTCAGAGACATTGAAGCTGTAGTCGTCGTTACGGCAGTCCTAGTGGTAGCAGCAACCTCGTTAGGCCGCAGTGCCTTCAATGATTGCTGAGCAGGTGAGACCAGAAATGAGATGCGACGAGCAGGCGGTAGGAAAGGCAGCCGCGGATAACGACGCAAGAGCCCGAAGTGGGAGCAGTAGCAAGCAATCACAACGGCAGCGGCAGTTACCAGCAGAAGCGATCACAGCGGAAAAACAATCTCGTCGTTGAGCGCCTTTGGTTACAGCGCCGCCTTTCGGCGTTTCGGAAGCTGCTTCGGCAACAGCTGGCAGGCCCGAAATCCAGGAGATGGTCATCAGTTCAGACCAACTCTACGACGCGGCCCAGGTCTCATCGGTCGGACGGCCAGCCTCGGGCAGAGCTAACACTCACTTTGCTCATGGAGACAGGGCCATTTGACTTCAGAACGGACGCTCTTGCTACTCTGCTTCATACGTAGTTACACTCGGTTTGTCACCGCGTACATTTACGATGCGGGCGTGAGAAGGCGACGTTTTGGCGGTAGACGTTTGATAGCTAGTATGAGTAGCGTTTTCAGCCCCAACAGTACAAGTCTCTCCGGAGTCTACTTAAACACCTAAACTATGCGCTTACGTGCTAGTTTGCACGTCAGCAAGTAAAAAGGGAAAAACGAGAACAGCTCAATAAGCAGATACAATAAATAAATAGAGAAACAAAAAAATTCGTCATATCGAATGAAGAGATAAACGTATACAAGCATACACGCACCTATATGATCAAGCAGCTCACTGAGAGGGGTCGAATAAGGAAACTCATAGTGTCTTCGATTCGGCTGCTGGCCGATCTTCGCGTTCAACCTGTCTCTATATACGATCTGGTGGTGCGCAACTATTCGCTTAAATAGACAGAGGGACAGGAAGAGCCACCGAGGGGTGGCGCAGGCCGTAGTTTGGACTCAAACACCAAATAACTCAGTTTCGTTTCAACGGTCTCTCATTTCTCTCTGTGCGTTCGCGAGATAACGCTTCTGAATACAGAAAGGCTAGCGCCAGTAAAAGCATGAGACGACGAGAACGGTCGCCGAGTGTAATGAGAGAGCGTGATTGCAGACGTCGCCGCCTATTTGTGCCAGTCGTTTTGCTTCTGTCGAGGACGCCTATAACTGCGTCACGTCGTTTGGCTGGTCGATCGAGCGAAGACCGACAAGCCTTGTTGAGTGGACGGATATGTATGCGTACACCGTTCTGTGTACCAGCCAGTTTGAATACAGAGAGCGTTAGAACTGTCCTCGATCACATAAAACACACATTGGGTGTACATCCAGCCCTATGTGAACTCTACATTTGATAGAGTTAGACTAGAGGCACCTATGATAACGCTGTGCGCTTAAGATATCTAATAATGTAACACTATCAGCACACGGTTTCGGTGGTGTTAACTCGAAACGGATGGATGCAGGCAGCATGAAAACGGCTGTATTTACAAACAACGGATCTTTCAACCTGGGCAGTATACTCGCAAACGTGTACTATAACTGCTCTGAGTTACAGAATGGAAATATAGAGATCGTTAGATGAGCCTAGAACGAAATTAATGTTATAAAGAAATACTGAATTACGTGAAGGAAAAAACAATTATTATATTTGTATCGTATGGATGCAGTTGTTATATATCGGTGTCAATGAATTATGGAAACTACGCCATCATCTGACCTACTATCGCTATATAAAAATAGCCTAATGATATAATTAAATATAAGCATAGGAATATAGATCTGTTTGTTAGATCGTATGTTACATATCTATTTTTGTTCGTTTTATGTGGACTGAAAACAATCATGTGTGTTAAAATAACGAAGTTTCTTTCAGTAAAAAAAAAAGAGAAGTATCTCGTTCTATATCACGCACCAATCTTCTCTCTTAACCTCCCTTCAGGCTCTTGGACAACAATTATACTTTGAAAAATAGTCAAGGTCGAACGATTACCTTTCTTCACAAGGCCAGAAAAGGCTTTGTTTGATATTAACTACCCTCGAAACTTACGTTAAGCCAATTATAAAGCAGGTCCAACTTAACTAAACATATTACAGTTCTTTTTGTGTAGATAAAATGCTTTAGTAATTGTGCCTCTGTTACATTGAATTGAAGTTAGACGAAGGTCATGAACTTGTGATATATACTCCTGACGACATGAAGTCAATTTTTCCTAATGAATACGAAGGTTATAGAATATCTAAAGATTAGAATTCGGCTCTCTTGGTCCTGGTTTGCAGTCATCGAGCTATTCGTTGTAAAACTAAAGACGCAAAGAACATTGCGTGATTCTACTAGAGAATGAAATCCATAATGTAATACATAAGAATCAATGTGAAGCGTTTGCAACCATTGTACTTATCAACTGAATGTCACATTTTGTGGGAAATATATAAACGGTAATCGTGGAGCAAGGATACAATGAACTACTGAGTTTTTGATGTTTACTATACCACTTGGGTCTTCATAGCGCTGCCTACATGTCTGTGTACGATTACATGTCTGTGTCCAAGCCGAATAAAGTGTGCCTTTTCAACTAAATGAATGCACGAGAGTAAAAAGTCACTAAACCATTTGTTGCGTATCATGTCTACCGGTGGAGATGTCAGCAAATGCGAGTGGTTTCAAACCTGCATTCCGTTTCACGAGAAAGTAATTCTTTAATTCACTTCCGTTTCATTTTCGACTGTCTTCTTTGTCTGGTGTGAGTTTTCCTGGGATTAATAGGAATGATCTACTCTAATCCTGTCTTGTTCAATCACTCCCAAGTTCCAGCTGTCTCCTGTTATGCTTCGAAAAGCTGGAGCCCTTTATGTGCCTTCAGCCGTATAGGGCTGAATTTCTTACACGATGGACCACTAGGCAAATATTAGAGTCGGCATTGCGTTGCTTGGACATTTTAGAGGCCACCGTTCTAACGTTTATGCGAAGACCAAGCGAGCCCAAACTGAAATACGGAAACGGCGGATCGGTTTTTTTCAATTTGGTCTAACCAGTTTTGTATTAGCAGCAAATCTCACCTATGTGTATTGGGATACGTCTAAATGTCCGATGCTTTGCATGGCCGCGGGTCAGAACACGGAGCACATATTAGTGATATGTTACCACTGATTTATTGTCTAAAGGTAAGTGGGCAGGTAACCAAAAGATCTATACTTGGTCTTTGAAATAAAAACGAACTATCCTGTAAAAGACCGCGCCATAAGTTGAATGTACGAAGAGACCACACGCTTGCCGTCGGCAACTGTTTGGTTTACATATTAGCGAGAGAAATATCAGTTGCGTGTTGAAATTTAAGTACCGTCGTCTTTTTAAGTATGAGCAATATGGTAATTAATGCGTATCTACAAAGGTACGAGCAAGCAAAGTTACAAAAAAAAGGCGAGATATATTTCAGAATTATCAGAATAAACCCTTTGTTCCCTGCTTACAAAAATCATTAACATTATTTGGCTTACTTCATTGGTGAATTTATCGCAAAAAACAAGGAATCTCCTCAAGGTCATCTATTTAGCCCATTATACCGTTGATACTAATTACGTCGACGTTTTTCCCGCAACAGCTTATAACAATGCGGAAAGGTATTTTCACATCTCCTCTTAATGGCTGTTGTCCCAGAGACTAAGATTCACTTCATTCCTGCGTTGACTTCAGAGGTCGAAGAGACAGAGAAATTCCTGAGACTTGTTTCTGGTGCTGGTTCGTTTTTTCATCTTCTCTCTTTATATTCAGGTCACGCGGCGTGTCTGGTTCCCTCTTACCGGCCTGCCCGCCCAAGCTGGCCTGCGTTAGGATCAACGTCTCCGTCTTCGCAAAAGCTGAGTGTGTCGTTTCGAGTGGTCGAGAGGCCACTGCCTCTAGCGAATTGAGAGAGTAAACGAGCCAGTCGGCCACGAAGACTCGACGAAGTCGATGTCTTCGAAGACCGCATCAAGCATCAACCAGAAGCGAAACGAACAGCGCGACGAGCGAGCGCTTAGAAAAGAAGAACACTGAGCAATTACTGCTGAGTACCTCGCTCGATCGGAGCATGAAGATCGTTCGTGGCTACCTGCCCCTGTCTCCGAGCGCGTAATATCGACAAACGGGTGTTTCGACGTTGCCGACGTTGTGGCGGTCGGTCGTCGAAAGCAGTTTCAACTAGTCGCCACAGCGACGAACGCATCGACAGGCAGGCGGACAAACATATCGACATAACGACGCACGCATACTCTCGCACACATTTTCTATGCGGTCAACGCCAGGCCATCAGCGAGCCAGGGCGGCCGCTACGAACCGAAGTCGAGGAACACCGTCGGCGAAGTTCAGCGAGCAAGCGACGGAGCGACAGGGCGATCCGAGCACAGATCCAAAGAGAGGGGAGAGGGCACAAGTGGACGAACGACGAGAACAACAGAAAGAAATCGAGCTAGAGAAGACGACGATGATGTTTTTTATTTTGCTCTTGTTGATGCTTGAGCTGGAGGCGTTTGCTGGATCTGGCTCCTTTGCTCTGCGCTGCTCCAGTGGCTCGCTCGAGCGCCGTGGGGAGCAGTCGTCGGCGAAGACGACAACGAGTGAGTAAACGAGCGCGCCGCAAGTCGTTTTCGAAATCGGGACGAAAACGGGCGACCACGACGACGACGAGACAGCGACTACGGCCACTATGGCGGTGCTGGACCGTGCCAGCCCAGATGGGAGCTCAACAAGAGCAGTTCGACCCGGAGCAACGAGCGACAGTGGACTACAGAGTTAGTCGCCATGCCGATGAAGCCGCTGCCGCCATCGTTGCTGAAACAGATACCACTGCTGAAACCACCAAAGCCAGGCTAATAGTGGTGATAATGGTGGTGGTGGAGCCGACTCCATTGACTTCGGAGTGAAGTCAAAGTCGAGGCGAAAGAAGTCTCTTGAAAATGGCCGGCGGTAAATGGTAACGACACCAGTGATAGAGCTGATGCTGCAGCAGCTCTGCACTACTCGCGCGAGTGTTCGCCACCGTCCTTCGTTGGCTCAACTCTTACTGCTACTACTACCAATACGATATACTCTGTAACACCGCCGCGGTTGCCGTCACCGTCAGGGTGAAGCTGTTTCTCTTGCTAGAGTTGCCGGCATCGCCGCGACTGTCAGCCTGCAATGGCTGACACTATTGTGACGTAGTCTTATTACTCCACACTGCTCCTGGGCTGATATTCTTGATTCGCGCTGCTGCTGCTGCTGCTATTTGGTGGCTGATGGTGGCGGACACCAGAGTGACGCTAGCGGTGACTCGAGAAGGCAAGACAAGAAGATCAGAGGAAGAAACAGACGGAGAGAGGCCCAGAGATAACCTCGGTCAACGTTTTTTTTTCTTTTTCATCTTCGACTTCGCCGATCAGCTCAACGAAGCTTACTAGCTCTATTGCGCTAACGGCAGCAGCAGTAACAGTTCTGAAATGCAGAATCGGAATCGGTGGAGTGGCGCACGGGCCGAGTCGACTCGTCGGATCGAGTCGCTACGGACAGAGCCTTCCGTGACAGCGGCTACAGGAGAAGCTGCAGCAGCAGCAGCAGCGGCGGCGGTGGCCGAAACTGCCGTCTTGTGCGCTCTTGGTCCCTTTCCTGCAATAGCCTGGCTGGCATAGCACACGAGCTAGCACGTCCACGAGAGTCACAAACTTAAGTATTCACGTATTGCAGATAATGGCCAACGATATCAAGGGGCCAACAACCAGCGAGAGGAAAAACTAGTTTGCAGATAGAGGCGAGATCATTAAATCTACGCTTATGCATAGCACGCTCCATGCCGAAATCTGCATCTTTTTCGTTCTGCGTATGATCTATATGATATATATTAAAAGTAGAAGATATTTGATGTTGACACCTCCAAACGATACCAAGAAACCTGGGGGTTCAAGTAAAAGTAAATAAACACAAAGTAAAGTTACACTGGCATCCAAGTTTTGATATAGTTATCCAAACCTACGTGATACAGTACAGAAAAAACCGGCATCTGTTATGTGATGGAGTTTAATTGTTGTTGATCAATCGGTAACAACTTGTCAACCGCACTTGATTACATTAATTTATGCAATATATTTTTGTTGACGCCGAATTTATCCGCATCTTTACTGAAGTTTGAATGAAAATAGAGGAACATTACGTATTATGTCTATTCGAAGACTAACGAGTAAGACGGTACGCTTCTTTTCAATTCCATTAAACTCAGCAGCTGGAACGCCGGTGTAGGTTAAGATGGTGCGTTTTTAAAAGAACTGTTTCTTCGTCGAGTCGTTCATAGGTCATAATCATTCCCCGCAAAACGCAGTCACTTTTGACGATGCGGCGCCACCGCTTGCAATCGGTGCTGTAGGGTGATATCGTAGTTCCAATAACAACTTGGGAAAGGGGCAAGTTGGAAAGTTAGGGTTGAAATAACAAACGTCACTTGGTAATCAAAATGGCAATAAAAGTTTTGACTCTTTCCGTGAGCTACGTAACATCAATGTAAGGTAAGTTATTGCAAAATTCTATATGTTCCTTACTAATAATATCTCAGTTTTGATGCATATGAACATTTTTCTAGTTATTTTAGGTAGAATTAAAATGGCAGTATAATTGAAATTCGGGAGGATTTTGACTCGTACAGATACTGATGCACTTATAAATATTTTGCCTAGAACTTCTTACTTTTTGAAAGTATGTTCTTCATTTAAAATGTTCTTAAAGATAAGTTTGCCGCTTGGGTGCTATGATGTACTACTAAATGGGCGATCTATTAAGTCTACTTAGATAAATCTATCTATAATCCTTAAATACAGGCACTTTCGTATTGCGTCGTAAGTAATTACATTTTGAATAAATACAATAATAGTTTTAATCACGATACGGTCGTTTACGCTGCAGAATTCGCCGGTAGGCAGATCTTTAACCACAAAGCCGATAGATTAGCACAAATCGAAAAACGTAAAAATGCTTAAGAGATGTACATGTACTCAATTGCAGGTTATACATAGATCCGTGCCTTGTACGTCCTGGACGAAGCCAATGGCTGCGAATCATCGTTTCAATGTATGGAAAAAGAAATGCAATACAACATTAGAAACGATTTTGACCAGAAGACCATATAGTTACTCTCTCTCTCTCTCTCTCTCTCTCTCTCTGCCCTCCCTCTTTCAGTTTCAGTGTCATCTAATTCACGGTCAAATTATAAGCTGCATTGTCACAGGTGCCGCGTCTTGTTTCGAGCGTTCGCCGAAGTCCCGACACTAAAAGGACGCCAGGCAACGCTCATTAACTATCGTTGCCCTGCTCGTGTATTTGGTCGGTGTATGTCACAAACACACACTGTGGCTGATAGCGTTGCTGCCGCCCAGGCAGTCGTGAGAGCGCGACGCGACCGAGTAAACGTCTCGTCGTTCGTTGATGTTACCGTCGAGACGTTACCTCTCTGCTGCATACGTCGAGCGTACAGATGCATACAACAGAGCGGAGTAGAAGAACTAAAAAGAACAGTACGGAATCGAATCTGCTGCATGTGAGTGGGAGGCTAAACGAGACCCGACACGGGACACGGCCAAAATGAGCCGACGCGAACCTTGTCGATGTTGATGCCGGTACCTGCCTGCGGTGGTGACGCTCCACCATGGCAGAGAGCGTTGTTGGCTCACTCGCTGCCGCTGCCGTTCTTGTGATGCTGGGAACAGAGCGGCGTCACTCATTTGTTTAGCGTTGCTTGGCGCTTTGCCGTTGTTTTGGTCGCTAGTCATTTCGCCCGTCGGAATCTCTTCTGTTAGCGTTTGACGCTGCTGCAGTTGCCACTGGTTCTATTCTCATAGTGGTGACTCTATGTGGCGCGCGATGTAATTGTGTATCGGTATAGGCGAATTCGCCAGCTTGTTACTGGTGTGCGGGCGAATACATGCATCCTAATGCATTTCAATCCACAGCCGCGACACAATGCGACGACAACAACGACAGTCGTATGGATACGTTTGCCAATGGTGTCGCTCCTCCCTATCATTGCAGCACCGTGATGGCAGAAGCATCTTATACTGCATTCAAGAGTGAACGACGAGCACGCACTGGCGCAGACCGAGGGACGAATGAAGGAGATGAAGCAAAGTGGCGTCTCCGAGGGTCGCCAAGACCTATTGGGCTTCCTCTCTAGTGAGCTATCTCACGTTTACTTGCTTGCTTGAGTGTCTGGTGGCTTTCCTGTCTAGTTGCTCACTAGTCGCGCTGGTTCTCTCGCTGTAGCGTGGCTTCGTCGTTCGGGCGACTCGGGCGTCTCCAATTCGTTCCCATTCGGGCGTGCTCTTCAGTTAGATACGACGGGAGGGCCCATAAGGTGGTTGCTTATACTGCTATTGATGCTGCCACCGCTGTTGATGATGGCGGCTTCGGCGACGGCAGTAATTGTCGTAGAGTATAGGAGGGCGAGAGGCCTACCTGCTGCTCTTGGCCTGCCTCTACCTGACTGCCTGTCGACTCACCGATTCAGAAGGCAGCGGCGACGCCTACAGCAACGACGTCAACTAGTTATATACTACACCTACCACAGGAGCTACGGAGCCGAAGGTGATGATGAGAAAGACAGTGAACAACGACGACAATAACATTCATTGGTCATTCCCCCACAATACGCTGGCGAGAGAATAAACAGGATTTTGTTATTCTTCCCTGAAGGTGTTGGCAGTTATTCTGCGATAACGGTGGTAGCAGCGAATGATGATGGCCAGGCGTCGAGGCAGCTCTTGACTCCACTCGATTTGTCAACGATGACGCCTAAGTAGCAACGACATCGACAGAGGCAAACGTAAGCGCCTGCACCGGTCCACCCGCCTGACTCGGTCGTGTCGTCGCCGGTCAGGTCATTCGCATAGTGTGTCTTTCACGGTATCAAAAACATGATGGGCGTCAAGCTACTTTACCCTACTACTCGGCTTTGTTTCTACAGGAGAATGCCGGTGACGGATAACAAAGGAATGCGAGGCAACGAGGAGGGCAACAAAACAAAGCAGACGTGAAGTGCGACGACGCGTGTTCCTCAGGACTCACTCATTTGGTAGTACGCTCGTATGGGTAGTCTTCATATAATAAAAATAGATCGTAGCTATTCCAGCTCATGACGCGCCGATTGCAATATTCAGACTTCGTAGTGCTAGCGCATAATGTTGCCAGTTTACACCAGCTAAGGGTCGAGTATGATGAGAGCTGTTCAGAAAAAATTTTTAATACGGAGGTACTCTAGTACGGAGGTCGAGAGACAGCACAACCCGACTACGAGCAGGTTAAGTTCATGCTTGGTACACGAAGACAGGACCGTCAAGTTGTCGAGCATCGCAGTTTCGAGGCTTTGCAAATGCACTTTTAGGCCTGGTAACTTTCTGGACCAGCATGAGGTATCGAGAAAGAGGTACGAAATACTTCAGTTGAATATGCTTCACTAAACAACAAGTGTTGTTATAATCATACTCCATCGTATCTGTGTGAAAAGCAACTTTGTACGTTACGTAAAAAGAGGATACAATGGTCCAACACAAAAACAAACTCGCAACTAATCGCCCTATGAGACGTTTTAAAAAATTCTGTCCCTGACGTACAATAAAGATAATTGTCATTGACAAAATGGGCCCGCAGCTGTTATCTAGAGTTAAAGAATATTGAAAAGTAAGCTTTGTCAAATCAAATTTCGATTATATAAATTGAACTACGAAAGAGTTATATTGAGGTTCCGAGACTCTGCACAGTGTGACTGCTGCAGTTTTTCTAGCTTCCATTTTAATTCTTACATTCGTCGCATGCATATAACATACTATAGCGATTTTATATTTAGGAAGAACTTCTTCAACTAAAACTACATTGATTTTATTAATATGTGTATTTTTTTTTCGGTGTGCGAGTACTGTTGTCCAGTGCAACTTACTCTGTCTATTGAAAAACTCCAACCCTAAATCCATCGTTTTCCTTTAAGTAACTGGAACTCGCACCTACCGTCATCAGATCACTTTCCTTGACAAATAAATTTTACTTAACTTATCAAGTGCTTCTGCACAAAATAACGGTTGATTAGAAAATAAATTGATCTTCGCAGAGTTTCCCATCCAGCGCTTTCTTTGCCCCCGATGAGGATAATGCCGATCATCAGCGTAAGAAATTCGGGACCAACATCGCTGATGTAGCAATGGCCAGCTACGAGAAGGCTAGATTCTGGTGTCGGCACAATGTTTATGTGCACGGAGCGTTCAGTTATTATCAAGCTCTGAATTACTTTTAGAAATCACCTAGAATTTACCGACTTCCGAGGCCCGCCGACTCATTACGAGTCGGCGGGCCTCGGAATTCAGATGAACAGTCAATTGCATTGCATTGTGAGGTAGCTGTTTCATATATAACATATCGTTATTAATTTTAATCGTTTAACTGAGAGCGTTTTTTATGTGTATTCTCATTGCTGCTTGGGGGCAAACGTGTCAGTTGCTCTAAAAGGTGGCGAAACAGGATATCAGGATATGCTCTAACCTTTAATTGTTATGCTATTTATAAGAAGTTATGCTAATTATAAGTTTACACAAAGTTAGTGATACGCATCAAATGTAACTCTTCAAAGATGTACTTTTTATGTATGTAAAATCCATGTCTTAGCTTTCTATGTCGCTTGGATAACAAGCGGGATACGATGATCTGATGTTCATTAACGTGGTTATACGTAGTCACCAGCCCTTCTGTGGCCGGATATGAAATTCAAAATAGCATCATCCATCATTTTACATATCACTGGTATTTATGTTAGTCAGCCTTTTTTTTTGAGAAAGTACGGAGCCGTAATCCTAATGCAATTCAATAGGAATCAAAAGTGTTTGCTTTAAATAAGGATAAACGGTTGACAAAACACAGATGTCATTAAGAACAATGTTCTAAACTGTTGTCCATGCCGATGCAGTACGCACTGGATGATTAAGACGAAACGAATGCATGAGAAGGATTGGATAAGGTTGGAAACGACATAAACATCGTCGTCGTGTAGCCCCCCCCCCCCCCCACCATCGTGGAGAGGATCAAGCAGAATTGTACGAACTGCTTACTATACAACGACAAGTGTCTCCCACGTCTGTTGCTTACGCAACATTTTGCGTGCGTAGGCCGTTACTACCTGTGCAGAGATCCATTCATGCACAGGTCGCTGATTCATTGGTCGGTAAGTAAGAAACAAAAAAAGCAGATTGCGCTCAGAGGTAATCAGGATAGTGTAATTGTGACTCGGAAATTGAACGGTCTTCGTATACATACATATAGAGCTTTTGCAGTCTAACAAATCAGAAAGATGATTCCTACCCACACAGATCGAACGTTCTCAGCGTTAAAACTTCAGGGTTGTCGGTTATTCTGTTAGTCGTATTCAAAACTCGTTTGGGCTCACCTAATACCGGAACCGAGATCGGATATGATTTTCTTTTGCTAGTTGAAAATACTGCGCCAGACTACGCGCAGTGAGCTCGTCCTGCAAATCGCTGTCCTGTGCAGGACTGCGTAGAAAATGCTGTCTTATCTCGTTTCTGCATTGGTTACGTTAATAAATCAAAAGCCATTTCAAGACGTTGCTATACGTATGCTTTTCAATTGTCGCTTATCATTCTATAAGGAAAAAGAAAAACAGTTGAAGTGTTTGGCACAAGTGAACCGCGACGGATGAACGCCCCGATGTTTATTATATCTTCATTTGTATATCGAGCAATTCCAGTTACAGGTTTCGTTTAACGAACTTCCCGGATGACCACTAACATCGTTTCCACCAACAATCATACTTTACTTCGTTACTTGCCGGCAACCGTTGTATTGTGTATTCCCTAGGGGGGTGGGGGGTGCATGAAATATGCTCTACTCGTACCATAGTCTCATGGATCCTGTAGCGGTAAAATATAGTATACAGAAACCGAAACAGTACGAGTCCATCAGCTTTTCGTTTCGCTCAACATAACGCCGTTATAGATCTTCAGCAGATTCCACAAAGTCTCATTTAATGCAGTAATAATAGTGATATAGTGGCAAACCATTTTTATTGTTCTGCTATTTTTTCCTTACTGCTTTAAGGTGCTGTTATTTCAAGAGGAGAAAAACAGCAGCAGGCCGAAGATAAGTATTTCGCGCAACAAACGCTAGTTAGACTGCGCGTAAATAGGTAAACTAGTATATGAGATTGGGTGTCTGTGCGGCTCTACAATTGAACCGTTTGATCTCACTAATCGTCACTGTTACAAACAACGACAGCGGCAGAGTCTTGAGATCTCCCACCAATCGTGATGGCAATCAAAGTCTGTGAGACTAGTGATGAGATTTCGGGGAGAGCTGTTCTCTTTTTTTTCGCCCGTCATTAGGTTACAACAGCCTCGTGTGTAGTTCGACACAAAACTACCAAACCAGCGGCAATATCAACCACAACAAAAACACAGTCGTCCGGCGCGCGCCATAAGTAGCCCCGGCTTAAAGTTATAATAGACGAATCGCGCAGAACGCCGAATATAACGGAAGATCGCATAGCCAAACAAAACGTCACAATACATTATTTATATTATTGTTGTCTGTATATGTATCGTGATTATCACTAATAGGATCCTTTATTGCGAGCAAAAGAGAGAAAAACGGTTAGATAGCCTGATGTATCTCTTACGAGAAAGACACAAGTGAAATTCAATGCTCCGCACGTAGTATATGATCTATCGTGTCTTTTTCTCTCTCCCCGTTCCCATGACGACTACGACCACGACGACGACGACGACCGCGACGACGATGACGACGACGACGACCACGACCACGACCACGACCACGACAACAACAACAGCACCGCACCGTAGCTACAATCGGTGGAGCTTAGTATGGATCATCTGATGATAATGACGAAAAAAGCGGTGCTAACCTACGACTATTTGCAGTATATGAATAAACGAAAAACAAGTAGGCCTAGTTGATTTCAATAGGAATATAGATATTTTACGGATTTTTTTTCTCAAAATCGTTATATATATACATACATACATACATACAAGAACTACTTATTTTCGCGAAACAAGTTATTTAATATAGCAAATGAAGATTCGAAGCACGAGGCATTCTCAAAGTACGTATAGTATATTTGTAACAAATTTAGACCGTATCTAATTCGTGAGTTAAGTCAACAGTGTTACCGTCTGAATCATGTTCCGTTGCTGAACTGGCAAAATTGGGGATACTTATAACCTATTTAACACGATCCGTAGTAGAAATGCATGAATCACAAAGACGTTATTCTGTCTAAGGTAGGTAAATACAATTTTCTGCAAATACATGAGTGTTATGCAGAACCTCTTCACGGAAAAGTAATCCGGCGGTATTATTTGCGGCCTATGAGCAAGAGACGATTTCTACTCTCAAGTTTATGTTGAAATAGTGATCAGCTCAAGAAAGTCGTGGCTTTCGAATCAACTTTTGAAAAAAACCCAACAAGACCCGCACACTCAGTTCCTTTTAAGGCCCACACACAACCCTTTAAGGCTGCCAAGCTACCATAATTCGTCGAGATTTCTCAAGGTTTAGTCGACGTAGATTGCGGGCTACAACGACTGGGTAGGCTGTTGCTGCCGCCCTGCTGGGTGATCATTTTTAAAGCGTGCGAAAGGAACTCTGTTTGAGAACATCAGTTAACTTGTGTTAGCCAGCCTTCTTCGATCTCCTTTTCCAATTTCGTCGGTACCGGCGAGTTAGTGCAGTTCATACTAGATGCTAAGCTCAAACCGCGAGATTTGAAATGTATCTCACTCAGTCGAATTTTTCGGCTATTTTTGGCGCGTGATGAAGAGCGACAAACGACGTTGAGTCAGTGGGTGGTAGAAGGGGTGTGATAGCTTACACGCTTCGCAGAAAGAGCGACCAAGGAGAAGAGCTGAGGTCGTCGTTAAAAGAAGGCCGATGCCCTTCGACGCTGAAGCTTCAAGACAACTCAGTCGATCCTTGAGAATCCGCGCAGAATACGATGGCATTGGATAGGAGAGGAGACTACAACTTTCAAGTACCAAATGGCGGTCCCAATGATCGCGAGAATAAATAAGATAATGAACCATCATGCCGGAACAGATATGTGCGACGAAAAAGATTTCATAGACGGGTTTTAGATTGCTTCCGTCACAGCACACATCGAATGACTAGAAAAGAGAGATTTTATCTCCTGGTGCTAATGCGAAGCCGCTAATCTTTTGAGCCCAGGCAACTTCACAAGCAGAAATTAAGCGAATACATTTTTTTTACCTTTTTTTTTTTTGATGACTGAACGTGCGAGTTGGTTTGTTAAAAGTAGTTTTGGTATTTGCTCGAAATGCTTTAGAAAACTGAATTAGAATACTAATATTTACCGTTTTTTCTAGGAAGATTAAATAGAAGAATAATATATAAATCGAAGTTTGCGGCTATCTAGCTTGATAACAGTGTTCGAAATTCGTAAGCATCAGATTCATTCGTACGTAACTCAGTTCTATTTGTAATTAAGTTTTACGTTGTAAGTAGTAAATAGAAGAACGTAATAGAATTTGAAGAAGAGGAAAAGAAGGCGCCTATTTCCGTCGGTAGGGCGAACCACCCGACGTTACGATGCGGTTCGCGTAGGCTTTTGTTGCTGTTTCTTTCTTGTTGGCTGGATCGTCTATGCGCTGCTAGTCGCTTTAGAAATAGTTGTAAGAACATCTACATCAGATCTGAGTTATTTCTCCTTTATTTACCATCTTCAAATTGTTTTTTGCGTAGTACTAATAGGGAGTAATTACACACGACTTCATCATAATGAACTATAGATTTGAAAGCAAATCTTTAAAAAGTTATTGAATAGACTTTTAGCCATTGTCTTCGTCTTTCGTACATTTATTTGTACATCGTGCCGCCATTCGGACATAGCGAAATAACTAATGAACTCAAGGCTTACCATTTACCGCCATTATACAGGAATTTGTCAAAAAACTGACAGTAGGTCTTATCGACACCGTTCTATGAAACACATAGTTTCGAAAAAGATGGGAAGTCGTATAGGATATTTGTATCTTTCAAGCGGGTCCACATATGTTTGACTTGACAAATTGTGTGCCTTACGCCTCGTCCTAGAGCATAATGTATGTCTAAATGTATACATGTATATATATATATTATTCTATTATGACCAAATTCCAAATTTTATTAGTTCACTCAAGTGCCCATGCGACGTTCACCTAAGACCGTTTTTACTTGTTGGTACTATTAGATGGACAAACAACAAATCTAGACAGTGCAGGCTTTAACGTTCTTTCAGATAAGTTTTTCCTTAAATAGCAATATTGTCGCGTGTTCTAAATACGCGTAAAATGACTGACGTTATAACACTACACTCTAACGTAAAGGGCGAGCCACTGAGACTTCCTCTCGGCTGTATTCTCTCCGAATTTATTTTCCCGATTATTGAAATCCGTACGCTGCGATGTTGTTCCATTTCTCTGTCATGTATAAATTGTTCATGCTGGCTTTTAGATACACCATCGGGGTTCGGACAGGTACTTATATGTGTACACACACAAGTTATGCTCTCTTCGCTCCGCGATACTTATTGAGACGAAAAACCCGGCCGATGTGCGTGACATCCATCTATCTGAAGAATATACTATCTCTCTACAGCAATAGATTGACTAAATAGATTCGAGTTTCAACTCGAATTCGTAACGTTGGCGCGCCCTTTCAACTCGCTCGCGTCTATGCATACATTAGCTAATTCTTTCTCCATATTTTCGTGGCTACGGCGTCTCGTTGCGTCTGTCTGCGTGTAACTATGAATATGTTTACGTTGAGAATGAGTGTACCATCAGCAATCGTTGTTATGGCAGACGTATAAGCTGAATACGGGTAGCCTCCAGTATCCGAACCGGCCGACAATGGCTGACGGGTCGTCATCTATTCTCGGTTCCACTTCGGTGACTTCGTCCTTATCCGTCGGTCCATCCGTCCGTTTCGGTTCGGCCTGCTCCGGCCCAGCCCGCTTTCATGACGGATAACGCCAGCCTCGCCATATGAGAACGTGAGCAACCTAAAACTCCCAGAAGAAAGCTTCGCGACGACGAGCTCCATCGGACGTTGCCTTCCTGCCCGTCCCCATCTCTCCAGGGCCACTATTTTGGCCTCCAGCCTCTAGCCTCTAATTGTGTGTATACATCATGGTCTACGGGTGACCCACGAATCTACCTGTGAATGTGCCGCACCACAGAGTAACGGCGGACGATCAGACTAACATCACACTAGTAACAACGACTGCAGCTTTTTGTTCCTTTTCACTCGTTCGCTTTTCGCTCTCTCCCTCCTCGCCTTGTCGCCTGCTTTGTGCCGGCCTCGTTCTTAGGTCTCGGACTCTTCGCGTCAGGTGGTGGGTATCTCGTGGAACCTAAGAGCTCACCGAAGCCATAACAGGCGACACTCGAATGGCGCTACTCGTCGCTCCAACATTCGAAGGGAGCGTTGCCGGTTGCCGCCGCTCTCCGTTCTGTCTAAGGCAGCAACAATAGGCACTACTCTTCTTCTATGGGGCGCTATTACCAGTAATAACAACTGGCCAAACAACGAAAATACCAGCTACAATAGCCTCGTCAGTATCTCACTGACGAATTATCCTAGCCGGGAAAATAAAGAGAGAATAACGTTTTGGGGCGGGAGACGATATCCGGTACTCGAAAAAATACTTGCTTTGTGAACAAAATGAAGTGTTCTGCGCGCTGCCTCGCTCACTTACTCATGTCTCGAATATCATCGACATCATGAACCTGATCAGTATTAGCACGCGCAAATGAAGATAGCAGCTGTTGTCAATAGTTAGGGGATGCTGTTTCCGCATATCAGCACCTCACAAGCTCTACGCCAATCATAGGTCAGAAAGAAGAGTATATATGTATGTTCACCTGAACACGTCTATTGAGATCGTGAGACTTCAACTAGAAATCGTGATCAGAACAGCGGAACAAAAAGGCTAGTTTCTCTAATTTAAACATCAGAGGCTGACAAGAGGGGTAAACGAATTAACGCACACCATGAAGTAACCTTTTCAGGCCTGCTGTTCGCAGAGTGCTATACACCAGTATCTAGCACCTAAAAAGCGTATCAATTCTAAGACGAGTATTCAAATTCAACGGTGGTCTTATAAAAAAATCTTGTTGAATATTAGGTCATGCTATGGTTGGCGTGACAACGTACAAGGATATGCCTAAAGTCGGCACCCGTAGTCGAAGTTCTCTCTGTAAATAACGGTCTAATCCTACTCGTATGTAAACTTATGGCCATTCTGTGATTTCTCTTCTTCTGATTTGCACCGAGTAGGATTTGACAGAGCTTGTCAGATAGGTACAATTCAGTCTCTTTTTCTTTAATTCTAAAGGTGTCTAATGTAATTATCGAGTACATAGGAGTGACTGGCTTAAATAGACTTGTTCTGGGGAAGTGGAACAAGCCTACACCGTGACAATACGAGAGCGCAGAGAGAGAGAGAGAAGGAAAGATTTGCCTTTCGGGCTGAAGTAGAGCCCAGCGTTCTAAAACAGTACTTGCAGTACAGAGTTTGCACGAATAAAGTTGCCTGTCCAATCTGTTAAAATCTCGTGTATTCTTCAACTTGAACAGGGTTGTAGAAGTCTAAAATATACGATTGTAAAGTTGCGCAATCATTACATTAAAATACCCAAAACTCACTTGAGAACTTCACAACATTTGACCTTAAGTTAAGATTGAAATCATCTGGGTATGACAAGCTCATTACGATAGCCATAGTTAGAGTCTATTTGCGAACTACATTACTCAGCTTATTCATTTTTCACTCACTAAAATGCATATTTCCTACTTAGGTTAAGTAATGATGAAGATGCGTAGATTGAACTCAGCAAAAGCTGATCCAATCCGGTACACAAACCCTATATGCACAGAAGCGAACGCGAAAATCTTATTTGCGATTTACTAAGAGCCAAATCTAGAGACTAACATATTATTAAATAGAAATTCTAATGTACATCACCGTCCATTGATATTGTTGACAATATTTCAACGTAAGAGACGAAGAGGGTATTCTAATTTAGAAACAACAGATTATGAGTTTTAAACACACGATGTTCATAGCAAGCAGGCTATTTCGAATCTCTGCCTTGCAGAATCCTACGGATCAGCCAGTTGATTTTAGTTGATAATACATGCGACCAAAATAAACTTTGTGGAACCATTAAAATCACGAAACGTTTTCTATATATAGTAAAAAATTTTTAAAAAGGTGTCAAACAGCCCAAATTTACGTACTGCACATCCCGAAGTATCTCCTATTGCTGGCTCCGGGGAAGACGGGGGTGATAAATAGGCATGAATCAAGCTTCTGTGAATTAAGCAGAATATTCAGATATGGGCCCAAGTCCATTTACAGGTATATTCGTCAGAAATAGTTTTTTCAATAACTCAAGTCAAAGGATATTTAATTGAAAAAATATCAAAACAAAAATTAACCTGATCTTTTTCAGATCGTTTTGAATGTCTCAGTTTTTTCTAACACTCAAGCTGCTACTAACTCCGCACGTGAATACCATAAACGAGGTGCTGTGTACACCATTATATCATAATTTATCTATTAAACATAACCAGGTAGCGTCACCACGCGGCTCTTTGTTTGAATGCCAAAAAACTGCGAATTTCATTAAAACAGAAAGAAATCTTCCAAACAAACTTTCTGATTTTTTTTTCTAAATTTCTAAAACAACAATTCAAATAATAATAATAGCCATCTACATTGATGCTCCACTTATGTATGAAACGTAACTGAGGATCCTTCCTCAAAATATTGTCCCGGGGAATCTAAAATGATTGTTTCAGTTCAATATAATATGAATAGCTATGTTAATATAATCCTTATGATAAAGGTAAAATAAAAAAGGTTTTGACAGTGTTCTATAGAAGTAGCCTGTCGTAGTAGAACATACATTCTACCCTCGATATACATTGGTGAAACAAAATCTAGCTTATTTTTAGCAAGTAAAAACTATGTTTACATATTTCATTCACAACCTATTACACACTAATTTTGGTGAAATGTCTGATGTACTACATATCGTGACAATTAAATACACTGAAGCTAGCTCAGACGGCCTTTAATGTAATGCCCACTTTTTCTTGAAAGGCAAACAGCGGCACCATTTACTTCCTCTTACTCATCTCTGTATGCAAAAAGTTATCTTTTCATGCAACTTTAAAATATGCTAAACCGAAAAAAGGTTAATCTACAGGAAAGCAGATGCTTAAATACATGGCTTGCTTTTCAGCGATATAAAATGTTAAAAACAGCACGCAAATCTCACCAAAATCATATATTATACGTTACGCATAATACTCTAAAGGATTGATTGTTTCAAGGTAACGGTATACACATACAATAAAGCTTCCAAGCCCGCTAATGGGAAACAGTAGATGATTACCTTTAACTTCAAGATTACAAATAGAGGTACATACATCATACAATACAACCCGTGTAAACCTGTACATGGCCGGTCATGGCCTTGATGGGCCTGACACTTGGGAACTATTGCCGAAAAATGATTGGTCTGCCTAAGCGCTTCTACATAAGTGTGTAATACTTTTCTATGCAATTCTATACTAAGTAATTCTATACAGTTTTATGTTCCTTTTTGCCGTTTAACACCGGTGAATCTAGGTTTGACACGGAACTGGACGGATTTGTGAGTTGACTGCTGTTATGTAAATGGCAATAATGGTCAAATAACCCGCATCCGAGTTACTATGATATGTTGGCTCAGGCTCAGCTTAACAAATTTTACAATGTAGTTGAGTGGAGCTGGAAGAATATAAAAAAATACCTTTGACATTATATATATATATATATATATATATATATATATATATATATAGCTTAATCTGAGAGTGTAATAGAAACAAGGCGTTATATGATTCAAGTCTATATATTCCTCGTTTCCTACAAATTGATGCTTTGCAAAAAATCCATAGGAAACTAACTTAGGTTCAAATCCCTTCCAAAATTTTCTTAATCTTCCAGTTAAGTCTGTGCAATAGGAAAAACGATGAATATCGTGTGCACCACCTTTCATTTTCTATCTCACGCAGAGGTACTGAAACCTGTCATAGGAATAATCAGTTCAAAAATTGCTAAAAAAAAGAGAAAATGTTAAGATTAAAATGTAGATAAATGCAACATGTAGCATTTTTTTACGGGGATCAAGGATACTCTACTATGCACCTTACGCCTTTATAGTGAACACTATCCAGTACAAACAACTAACATTTTTGCTTCTCTTTACGCGCCTATGAAAAATCTCCAGAAGATCCCTAATCCCTCATCCGCACTCGCATCTCCGAAATTTAACAGGTCCATGTCTCCAAGCCGCTGTCAACAGTATCAAATTAATCAACCCCGACAACAAATATTAAAATTTTTGAAATACCGTTGCTGGCATCACGTTCGTATTGGCCTACTATAACTTCTTTATAGTACTGGTGCAAGCTGACAATTAAATGAAATCGAAATCACATTTATTTATGTTTGTACGAACCTTATACATACGTAATACACTTCTGTGTGCAGGCTCCTTAAGGAAAATACTTTGCGCAATGTTTAGTCACTTTTTAATAACGAATAAATAGAGCGTTCTGTTTGTTAATTCTACTATGCGTAATATATCTATACTATGAATAAGATGAAGCTGTTTGAAAAAATGGGCGACATATGCCCTATAGTATTGTTCAACGGTAGACACATTGCGATTTGCTACATCTTGTTTACGTGCTTGCTAAGTTTGCCTTCTTGCCTAACACTACGCGCAAGTCAGAAACATTCTTTAGTTCTGCACGAGGCTTGACAAAGTAACTTCAAGACGGTCATGATCGTCTAACCGTACTAGTCCATTACGCAGGATAAGTAACAATGACGCACGAAGCAATGCGTGCGTAAGACAGGCCTATGTGCCATCAAGCACCTTTTCTTAAATCTGATCGTAGTAACAGAAAATAATTCGAGAAACGTCCAGTGATTAGCTTTTCAACGACTATATATAGGACGCTAAAATACAAGGTACGGTTCGTTTATAACAAGACCGAGAAGGGCAGTTGAAATTTAGGAAAAAAACGCGGCTTGGGCATTGGCACTTTGGGAAATATGTCGTTATGCGAAGAGCTCCATTTTAACTGAAAAAGTATTTAAACAAAAAATAGCATTGCTTAAAAGCGTTTCATGCCGGAAGCCTAGGAGCATCTGCGTAAGGCTAGAACTAATAGGATTTAATATCCCTCACATACAGACAACGCTACCAAAAGCTTTACGAAGAAGAATAACGCAACATTTTTTCGGCATAATCGAGTATCTTAACAGAACTCAAAAGGTAGTGCATTATTTTATATCTTAACCAGTGTTAAGTTATAAGTACTAAAGGTTAACTATTACATACGCTTGATACAGAACGCGGATTTGCGTGTTTTTAAGATATTTCCAGTCGCTGTAGATTACCCAGATGGAAAGCGTTTGTACTAGTAGAGTTTAGGAAGATGAAAAAGGTGAAGATCAAATAATCTTCAGCCCTCGCCTTCAAACAGGTGATGCTGGCAGAAATAGTTTAGAAAAAAAAAAAGCAACTAGTCAAAAGATGAAGAGTCGACGAGTTTCGTGCAAACATCCATTTCGCAAAGAATGACCGTTAAGGTAGCTGAATAGCGGGCATATATTTAACGAACGCGTATACAACAGGACGGCATGCTGTTTTTAGATCTAACTCGTTAAGCATTAAAAACGCTCTCATTCTTATCTTTCTTGTTAGATTTAATTATGATGGTGCTGAGGCAGCCATTATTGTATTGGCGAAACCAGTCCTATGTCAGGAAGAAATAGCATGGAAGGTCCATTCAGCATTAGTTTATTAATAACGTGTTTATTACTAACAAATTTTTATCAATAACTGTTAGCTTCTGAATATATACCACTATTTATAGCTGCTCTACCGTTTTTTGCAAAATGTTAAAAGAGAGTAGATGATTCTTAAGAAGTCAAGGAGTACATAAATATTTTGGTTCAGCCGTGGGTTCATTCGAATAAGCTTCCGCTGAACTGAACGGCTCTCTATTGTGTACTACGAGCTATTTTTTTTTCATCAAAAACTGTATGCTTCTATTGTATAATAGAACGTGTAATCCAACATAAAGTATTTAGTAGGAGGGACTACAACTCACTTTGAATGTTGTCAAAATATTTGCCACGGAAGCAAAAAAGGTGGATAGTTACACGCCATTTTACGGATGGCAACGTAAAACTCAGAAGAGTTTGAAAAATATTTGGTTTTGTTAAATACGAAAAAGTCAATATGCAGTTAGGAGAAGTGAACTTACGGTATTACTATAGGTGCGCCATGTAATGCGGTAATGACACAATAAACACTACAGTGCGTAACGGTGGCTTAAAATACTTACGGAGAGGTTAGTTGAGGCAAATCGACCGTTTTCATGGCGGGTATCGTGCTGTTAAAATAAGATAAAGATATATGTAGACTAAGGTGGCTTAAATCGGAAAACTTCTAAGTAACTACTTGACGACTGGAACGTAAACTATAACATAATGATATAAATTATGAGAAAAATTTCAATGTATCATAAACAGAAATATATCTAGGATTTTGATTCGAACAATTGTTTGCCTGGATAATAGCGGGTTGCGTCATTTTTTGCCCACCCTCTGCATCGACCGTTATTTACGATCAATATTGGGCTTTTTTTTTTTTTATCAAGTTCAGTTCTCTCCTTGTTTTTGTTTTTTTGCCCGGCCTTTAATCTCATTTGGAATCTAAATGCGTATGAAACACACTTAGCTGTTTTTTTTTTCTAGCGCCAACACTTCCGCGTGCTTTTTCGCTGCCCTAAATCGAGTTGTTGTTTTCATCTAATACTTGGGCTTTCTGAATTATGGGCTGGAAGCATTCCCACAGACATTTGTACCAGCACCAGACGGTGATTTGAAAACCACTACATTTATAGAGCATAATATAGAAGTACCGTACTGTCAAGGTCCAATTCGCTTTCTTACCTATTTGATTTATGGTAAAGTTAATATAGAGAGCTAATATATACTACGAGTGTCTTAGTTGATAGGTAGTTTCAAGCATATATGTATGAGAATGCAAGGTGGTCTAGGCTCTAAATCGAGTATAAGCTTTTTCGCAGCTAAGGAATTGTATTTTGGTCATTTAAAATGCGCAAGTAGAGGCCATTCAACTATGAACGCGTTGTTTAGAACCCAAGTCAGTACGCAACCAGGTCAATTAAATTGCGCAGTATGCATCTAGTTTTTATTGTAGGCCACATTTTATATATATATAGAATGTGGCCTACAATATATATACATATATATATTATTTACACGATCGGTGAATAACATTTCACAAGTGACCCACATTTTATCAGTGTCATTTCAGAAATCAGATAACGTTTACGTCCCAATAGTCCTGATAGCCAAGGGTAGTTTAGGCCGTCTGTGAGTGACCTAACTGGCCAAGAAGGCAGCGCACTGGCCAGAAAACAACCCATATGTATACCGGACGTAACGTCCGAAGTATGGAACCAAAATTTTAGGTTCCAAATGCACGAGACGTATACAGATCGAAGCTGTTCTATATCTGCCAGTCAGTTAATGCAGTATATTATTGTTTCTACTTTAGTCGCTTTAGAAAAACTATGCGAGCCAAGCATGCACCTTCATCGAAATACATGTAAGTGGATAAGTTACGGTTACCTCGCCTAGTCTTTCTATCCGTGTAACGCTTCGGCATCCAGCTTAGCTGCTTAAGCAATGTAACAGGTGTTCTCTTATTTGTGTGTACCCTCCATCGCTCCCAGCTCCGGCGCTGATCCATACAGAGCTTTCCCCCTACGCATTTTGTTTCTGTAAACTAATATATCGACTAGCGATATTTCGAGCTCGGTAAAAAACGGAAGGCAGTGGGTAAGCACATACGCAGGTATCCTCTGGTCCTATTACGCAGTGTTATTATCATAAACAGCACCAGTATCGGTAACAGAGGCAATTGGACTTGTAACGGTAGAGTTCCTCGTTATAAATGGCGACAGCAGGTATCACCACGGTATCGTACATAGGAACATACACCGAAATATTCAGCCCTTCTTATTTTCAAGTACTTCGTGAGCTATACGCCCGCGCAGCGCAGCGCTGCACTGCACTGCACTGCCCAGTAACTAAATGAGCTCTTGAAACCCGTTGAATTATAAATTGACAGCTAACAACTAGTTTCTGAGTACATTTGAGTGGGTCGGAAACAGCAGTATTGCAGATTATTTTTTAATCACGTAACCATTTTGCTCATGTTTTGACTGAAAGCACTTCTGCGTTTGTGTGGGTCGACCGACATGTGACAGCCGAGTTCAGCTTTACATGTGGTCGTCTGCTGCCGCCGGTGCTGCCGCCGGTGCTGCTGCTGTCTCGAAAAGACCCCCTCTATTATGGTCTTGCAACACTATTGGAGAGAATGAAGAAAGAGGAAACTGACACCCCCAGCGGCCGACAGAGGGCGCTACTTGCCTGAACCCGTGAAAGGAACCAAACCTACTGAAACGGGCCGGCATTTGCAGTGGTCGTCCTATCATCTGTAAGCGGAATCAGGCATTCATTCGATGCTGGTCTGGTTTGACATCGTTTTGTTTCACTGACCTTCGATTGCGTTCTTAAGCTCCTCTTGGAAATACTTGTGAGTCTACTTTGTGTGCAAACATCGTCTTTCGTTTATTCGACATGTCGAATTTCGTCTATACGAAAACAGTTTGAAACCGGCTGAACCAAACCGGTCGTCAAATTCAGATACTGTCAATTCGCAAATGCACCTTGTGAGATCAACCCATAACATAAGTAATTAATGTCTACCTCACAGAAGAAATTTACCGAAAATATAGCCAGGCTGTGGCGCCAAACAATAGAGAGCATTAGATGCAGGTAAGTATTTCGTATTATCGTAGCGTGGGGTAAGTCGTGCAACTAAAAAAATCAAAGGCCGTTTAAAATTTCCAGGATGATATTGTAGCGGCAATCTCGAAAAGAGTGCACCCATGTCTCGCATCATCCCTCGACAGGGAAAGACACGTATTTATCGTTGTCTTTCGCGCCAATGTATTATTAGGTTTTTATCGTCCATTCCAGGATTAGCTGTCTGAATCTATACGAGAACTGTGCAATTCCAGGTTTTTAATTGTTCGGTAACACAAAATCGCACACAGATGTTTAAACAGTTGCCAGTCTTTTTTATTCCATACCAAAGTGAATCATTGCACTACTCTAGGTACGTTACTTAGATGACCTATAAATCGTACAAATCGCTATATGTTCTTGTTAACCAAGTGCTCATCTGGAAACACACGACGCATAATTCTAAGGGCTGCCCGCGTATAATTACGAGAAGAGGTGGCATAACATCAAGACGTAGCCCATTGACTACGTTGTCTATTAAATCGTACAAAGTGGCGCGGTTATGAACTGTATTCCTATGCGACTACCTCGAAGGGGGTAAACTCCCTATCTAGATTCTTTGTCATAGGCATCTCTAGTTTATAGTGTCTATTGCTATCAGCGGAACATGTAATTTGTTTTATTCTTTGTTTACTCGAAAAAAAAAAGGTTAGAAATTATCTTGTATTTTAAAAGCCTGTTAAATATAGGAAGATGCTTAAATATTCATTTCAAATTACTTAGTCTTGTAAACAGAATCTTTTTTACTCAGGAGTCAATAAATAGCACTGATGATTATTATGCACTATTGATCTTTGTTATAAGCTATAGCTTTTCTGTCTCCAACAACCTTTGCGTTGTCAGAGGTGATCCAGTATCGAGCAAATTTTGGCCACCCATATTTGATACTCTTAGTTTGAGAAGATAGAAAAAATTGTAATCTCATATGCTTTTACTTTAGGCTGGTGATACTGTAAACGAGAACGAATTGCTTTTTTGCTTATGAGAAGCATGTGCCTATTTTGTAGCGTGTATTACGGCTCTGAGCAAACGAATTATAGATTCATAACACGAATGTGAGGGACTTCTAATGTTACGTGAAATCGGCGCAACGTTGTTCGGGGTATTTTTTTAATAATTTCGCAAGATGCAAATTTTGACGTTTATCTCTGACAAAGACGACTGAAATCGAAGAGAAAAGACGAACCTGTCTGAGATTATTTTTTGCTCGACTACGGATTTGAATGTAATTTGTTCTATGCGTTCTATATTTGGATTGTGCGTTCGTTGTAATACAAAAAAATGGTGCCGAAACAAAGTTTAATGTCAATTAATAAAGACGGTATTCGTTGCTTTTACTTGAAGCGGTCGAAATAATTGTCTGTTAAAAATATGAAGAGAATTTTTCACTCGGAAAATCCTAATAAATATGAGAATGTTCTAATCGTATCGCTTTGTGTTATGTGCTGCGTACCGACTTATGCAATCATTCGGCTTATGCATTTCCTCGCAAATATATTCAGGTCCTTGTATTTCCGGAGTCTTGAAGCACAATGACGGTTCAGGTAGTTGAGTTTTCATGGTTCTCGATACGGCTAAAAGTGATACAAATATAGTACTGTCTGCCACTGAGTTAGTTACTTCGTTTTTGAGAATCCAATTCGTAGCTAATGTCATGTCGTCATGACTTATTGACATGACATTAGCTACGTGACTAGTATACTTCTGTCTATCTATTGGTTGTTTGTAGAAAAAAAAAAACCCTTCAATATGTTCGAAGGTAGGCTTGCCGCGTAGGGCTGCGATCATCTTTTGCACAGATGCGGTGTCTTCCCTCGTGTTATGGATATTTTGTTCCATGTTGAAGTACCCTTTTGACATTAAAGTTTTCAGAACCGTCCTCCAATGTCCAGTTCTTGCTGGATTAAATCTGATTCTAACTCGACAACAGAAAATATATGTCGCTAACAATGAGTTTGTTCGGTTACAGAAGGAACGTGTGCTTAGTAGCACAGATTTTACAAGACTGTCAATGAAAAGTGTTCGCGCCAATATGCGCCACGATACGCGACAAGGACTTACGTCGCGTATCGGGAATCTCAAAGCTGTACACTCGAAACACAACGACATAGTTTCAGTGACGACACTTGTACTTCTTCTGTACGTTTAAACCTCCGAACATCAAGAGTGCATATTAACAATTATGATACATTATACTACCAATGGACCTGGCATAACCTGCACCCGTTCATGAGGTCTATTAGTGGGACCGCGCAAATCATCTAAACAAATCTCTTGATGTGTTAATAATGACAAGGTGTTAATCATTTTCATGAAGTCACGTTGACCCGTACAACTCGACGAAGCCACTGATAGACAATTAACTCCGTTGAATCTATCAAAAATGATCTCAGACATTTGAAAGAAATTTGGTGGTCTGCAAAGATGTTTCTCCCTGCTTCCAGACTTCGTCGTTCTATTTTTGCACCGAACAGATGTTTAGGTCACCTTCGAGACACTAATAGTTCAGTGTCAAAAGCAATCTCAAAGGACCGCTGAATACACTGTGGCATAGTGTTGACTTTGTCACACCGTAACTCAAATATATGATCAAAATATTTGCAGTTTTTAAGGATTCCATAGGGAATGGTTTGTCGTCATAGTGGCCCAATACGCCGTGAAGTTTGCCGTTTCCAACTTTGCTAAGTTTTAACGGTTCTCGTTATTACATCTCAAGTTGAGAATGATGTTACTTATCCACGGCAAGGTCTAGGAGCTCGTGTAGGATTTAACGTTACTTTGCACGTTTTTTTTTAGCGCGGATGAAGTTCTTGACTCGTTGATGAAGTTTTCTTAGTGTTGTGCTAGTACTTTAACGTTTTAGAAGACAATTTCATGCACTGCACAATGTTACATTTTTCCAAGACGCGAGCCCAGGGATTCCAAGACGTGATATATATTTGAATGCCGTCTCGGGATATGTCTTGATATGATGACTGCGTGATGGTAAATTTACTGATTGCCCTATATATATTATATGATAAAGCGAACTTTAGTAGCATTATCCGGAACACTGGCATCGTTTTCTCTAATAAATGTTTTTATATAATTGCATTCTCGGCCACAATTTTGCACTGTTTGCATTTGTTGTGTCTGTTGCAATGGTTATATAATTAGCACAATCTAATGCTATATAATAGATACCATAGACAGCGTACCGTTAAGTCTTAACGACTATCGGAAATTACTGATGCCACTAGCTCTAGAGGATCCAAACGAGTTTGGATATCCAGAATTGACGAAAGGGAAAACCGGCTAAGCTGAAAGTGACAATACCTTCGATCTTCGACTTTCTAGAGGATATGATATTATCGAAAGCAAATGTATTAAAAAAACTTGACAACATTCTGACTAATGCGTAAAAAAAGGAACACACTCTATAGTCCACTCCAGTGACAGTAGCCTTCGTGGCAGGACGTGCTCTGGGAAATTCGATGCGCCGTCTTATTCAGCCAGTGGGTCTCCACGGCAGACCCACGATGCTTCGGTCAAAATGTGCGCTTTAAGCTCGTACTAACGGGGATTCACCCGTATGCAGAAGTCTGTTCTTTGTAGCATGGGTCTAGCACTCTAATGAATGATGTTGTGTCGACCTCAACTTATAACGTGAGAAATAACGACTGTTTAATTTTAATTATGTGATGAACTACATGAGGAAGTTACGAATGAAACTACTCTCTGTAGTCTAGACCTACATAGATCTTTTTGCGACTCCGCAGTCAAAACTAACGAAGCTGAGTTGCCCTCAAGCGAGTCTGCGAGACTGGGCGTCGTGTGCCACTCAAACTGATAGAGTCCCCATATGAGACGAGTCTACTGAGACATGTTTAGATGAATCGATCAAAAGTAAGTTACGCATAAATATGCCGTGTTGTAAAAATCAAACATCCACTTCACAAGTGCTATGCTAAGCAAAGTTTACTCACTTACGTTTTGTAGTGTTGTCTCGCAGACTGGTACGTGAACTAAAGGTTTCACAGTTGTGACTGTTGTTAATGACTTTTTGGGTCGTGTTTTTATTCGATCTTTGATGTGCTAGATAGCTTCCAAACTCTAAGTTTATCAAGTGATAGTGAAGCTATTTTACGCCACATACGATTAAAGAAGTTGCATGCAGAGCCCTGTTTGCGATGTCACCTAGAAGTTCGTGTCTATTTTCTGCAAACAAGACTGCGTCTAGCAGGAGGCAGTTTTATCATTCTGGAAACACTTTTCTATCAGCTATCGGAATCCCGGATGTTGTGCTTTTGCAGAACAAGAACACACAACCGTTGCGTACCATACAATCTATACGATTTATTGTTTTACCGTTGTACAATCTAATTCTGTTACTGCTGATATTCATCAGGCAATGACTTCTTTCCTTTCGCCTCAACTATGTGGGAGATCGCTCTTGATTAAGTGACGTAAATCTGAAGTCGTCGTAGCAGCACTTCCTATGCATAGGTAAATAACATCACGTTCCATGAGTTGTAATAGTATCTTGGGAACTTTGCCACATGGGCGAATCTTACAATACAATTGTGTAAGGACTCGAAAATGTGAAGCGAAATGACAAATATATCGGCTGAGTATAATCTCTCATTTACGTAGAGGCCAAGTGTGTTTGGCCTTTTTAATCAGCAAAGTATTATTTTATTTTCTATTATTATTAAAAATGGTAAACGTTTATTATTTATTACCATTTGTACAGTTGCATTGCTCAATAAGTGCACAAATGTAATATTGTTTTAGATGAGTTGTACTTCATATAAAATGATCGAGGCTGACTTGAGAACGCCTTCGGCTGCCTGCAATGCGATGATTGTTTCTGCTATTGTTGATAACGACAATAATAATCATAAATTTGATGTTGCGATACGTCTTTTGTGCATGCTGCGACTTAGTGTTTTACGAATCAAAAGAAGTCTGATTACTCTGCCGAGCGATCGTCTGAACACCCCGATGTTTCGGAAAGAGAACACGTTTACACTATTCACGGCCATCAATTTCCATTAACCGAATAAATACTCTAAGATGTTCTATTTCTTTTTCGCTATTTGGCCCTTTGGACACATATAGGACCGTTGTACATCCACTACGTAAATCCCTGACCTAGTAATGCAGCATCACACACCGTCATAATGCTGTCCTGTTTTTCTTTTTCATTACTTGGCAATAGGTTTTTCTTTCGTTGTTTAGATGCGACGTTAGATACTTTACACGGTGATCGAGCATCGGTTCCGTCCGCAACTAAACTATCAACTGTTAAAGCACCTTGCTTGAACGTTAACGATATTTAATTGTACTTAGATAAAACTTGGCTACCAGCTTTTTTTTTTTTTTTTTTTCAATCTGTTTGTTGTCCACGTCCATTTCAAAGGTCCGAAACACCACATACAGTAAATGAATGCTGCCACGCAAAATTATCAGTTTTATGCAGAGGAACGTCTGTGCGTATCCATGTACGCTGTCCTCGTTCAAACTGCTTTAAGCCGGTACAATAGCGTTATGAGATAGACCTTAACATTTGGCCGTCTCCGTACATCCAGATCGAACAATCGTTGGATCACGTCAGCCTATGGATGTTATGAATGGCTAAATTTCGATTACTGCGACAGCGTTCCTTGTGATCATCTCCGTATTCTAATTTCTCCCTTATCTTTGCAGTGTCCATCTTAGCGCTGCCGATCATTGAGTCACCGTCGCTGTCCAAATAATATCAGTCTCGGTAAAAAGGACTACTTCTTGTTTAGTTACGAAAACCTTTTTTAGCAATAGACGAGATGCGGATCCAGTGTGTTCGGAATCGTTTAGAGCACTATTGAGAATCCGCTAGGACGCTGATACGATGACGAAACAGCAGACGTTGGTAACGGATAGGATCTTAGAGAGTACTCGTCAGTCTAGAGAGATCTGCACATTGTCAAATCGAGAGACAAACTTCTGGTCAGTGCCCAGCTGTTCATTTACATAGAAAAGTGGGTTATTGTCCAATTATTTCGTGAAGCATTTATGACAAAATGAATAGATTTTTCGTTACAACAGAATCTCGTTTAATTGCCCCTTTATAATTTTCGTTAACATCGCCATAGTACCGGTATGCCTCGAGGATACGTGCACATTGATGCATCTATCACTGGCGGCATAAATCATTACGTTTGAGTAGTTCGCGGTTTATCTTAAGGTTGAGGTTGAAGTGCGACTACGCTAAATCTCGACTTAAAAGCGGCAGTATTTAGCGCAACTTTTAAGTAAATGAATAATTAGATTCCAGTATAATCCAGCATATAAGGTAAGCCGATAGTGGTTCGAGCTGGTAAAATGTAACTGGTAATAGTAGTATCCATTGTTTGTGCAGATAATTTGTTTTAATCGCTCAAGACCGAAACTCACGTCAATATTAACACCGATCAAAAAAAAAAAAACTCTCTGACCTCGGAGTCAGCCCATTGCTATTGACTTAACGAACTATATTATAGTAGAATAGTTGTAAAAGTGGTCAACTGTCTAGTTTTTCCTTTGCGCTGTTACTATTATCGTATCCAAGGCTTCTTATACGGATTATAACGAACCAGGAAAGGCGGACGACTCCGAAGTATGTTATATCCATGTCTTAGGAGGCATATGTTGAGTTGAAGTTATCACATAGTTAACTCAAGTTAGGATGATGCCTCGAATTAGGACTAAGGCACAAGAATGTATGCTAAATTTAAGCTATAGTGATAATCTCGGGTTCGGTAAAAAAAAAACGTTTGAAAACGACATCAGTACCTGAGTAGATAGAGTAATAAGTTGGCGACGACTGACAAATCTGCAACTCCAAAAAAGGAAATTTCGGTTGAATAGATCGGGAAATTGGGCTGTTTGTAAGTCTCTACAACGAAAAGCATAGATATGTATTTGATTTCAAGCTCACTAAGGAAACACCACCGTGTTTACCCGACAGTTTTGCGTCAGAAATTAACAATGTACATATAGCTCATCATAATAACAATAAACAAATACTATCTCATAATTTGGAGTATTATATTGAAATCATTGTAGAAAAGTGAAAGATACATGCAATACTGCAGTCAACCCCAAGGAACGTAAAGCTAACTTCCTATTACTCTATATTATTATTCCTAGAAAAAAATGCTCCAAAAAAATCATGCCTAATTTTAGCCTCTTCTTAACGCTAAAGCTTCCCAAATCGTGTCGAATCGAAATCTGTATGCGTATAATAATAATAATTTTAGGGAAATTGTAGCATCTCAGTGATGGTACCCTCTAGGGAATTGTAGGCGCATTTTATGGTTGAACGTGTCGTTTGTTTAACAGTACCCTGATTACGCCATAACATATGCAAATGAAAGTCTACAATTCAGGGAAGTAGCTAAAGCACATATATATATGTAATTTCTAAGCGGCGACCACTTACATATCGTGGGTTCAGCTGTAAACGTGAAATCACTTCTTCTAAAATATCTGCCGTTCTGACGACGCTATTTCAAAACGCTAGTATTACTGAAAGATAGAACAGTTCAGGAAGTTCCGGATGTGGGTCACGACCATATTACGCAATGATGTATATTTAGGTCAATTTATTATAAAAGGAAAGTGTATTATTACAAGGATAGAAAAGAGCTAAGCAATGATTTTTCGTCACTCGGGCCAATTGGTTAGGTTTCGTATGATGATTTAGGCTATATGATGATGATAATTTAGCCTAGTAGCGATGCTAATATAGGAACGCCCATGTAATGAACCACGGAGAAGAACGAAAACCCTAACCCAGGATTTGGAGTGGCTGTGGCAGCCCTAATGTAAATGGGTATTGTTTAAAGAAAGAGCGTAAGAAATCACACTAACTAAATCTTACTATCAAAGGGAAGCAATGACATGGCTTTATCTGTAGGAATATTCACTCATTTTAGAAGCGTAGTTTGCTAAGCGGACAGCTTTTTATCGGCCTGCAGGGTACTGCTTTTCGTCTTTCTCTTAACGAATATTAGCCTAACTAGGTTATTGAAATACTGACTTGAAAAGTGGCTGAGCACGTAAAGTCCAATTGAACACCGTGGATCTATACCACTTACCAGCAAGTTAATTGGGCTGGCTAGTCTTAACACGATAGCTTTTCGTTGAAGCTTCATTTTCCCGGTTAGGTTCTACCGTTATAACCAGTATAGTCAACTGCTTATCTAAGGTATAACTGTCGACCATCTAAAGTTGCCGCAAGACAAGCGTTCCGATATTCGTCAGCACTTAAAATAGTATTCTTCCATTCTATTTTAAAACGTTAGGGGCCAAAGACCTGGATAATTATAGTTCCAGTGTGTTACGAAAAAACGTCTTAAACGCGACTCCTTTAGATGTCAAGAACGGCTTGCGGTAACTCCGGCTTTCTGTTCCTTCTATTTTTCAGTTGGAAAATCATGTGTGAATACATATAAACATTTGATTAGCATATAGTAGCTATCTTGTGTTTAAATTAGCAGTGAGCGTCACTCAGACAACACTGACCGTCACGCATTAGTTGCGCAGCAGTCGGCTGTACGGGTACATCAGCGACAGTAAATTTCAGATGCGCGTCGAACTTCTGTGCATTGTTGCTACGCTACCGAGCGAATAGCGGATTGCTACACTTCTAGCGGTGTTAGCTCATTGTCAGCTGTCCGTTAACATTGTCTTATTCAACTTCGTGTCACATCAGCGTCCGTTGGATACTACATATTCTGTCCTGGTTGGGTCCTGGACAACCGCCAAAATTTGTATAATAGATAATGAGGACGCTTTGATCATTCACGTTGCTGAAGACGAAGCTGACGACGGTTACGACCTTTCCATTGTGAAAGCGTAGGTACCTTTGGACATTCTTGTGCTATGATAATGTTATAGTATCAATAGAGATTTGTTTTATGCTCTACCTTTGTGGCTGCTCTCAGATGGACGTGGACTACGCGCAAATCCAGAGAATATATGCAGTCAACAGGTTTGTTGGCAATTTTTAAACAGACGCACTTAAATAGACATAATTATGTTTTCAAAGGAAACGATCATGACGGTGCTGCTCACAGTGATAATGCTCATGACAACGTGACTCGTGGCCGGGAAGAGGCCTGTCGTTTGTAGGCAGGTCCATACGTAGTTAGGCCGCGACAACAATTGCTGATAAGTAATGTCCGTTCAAGAGTTACGAGATGTCAATACGGAGGCGGTGGCACACACAGAAGCCATAACAATAGGCCGGAACGGAAAGGGGCAACGGAGCGGAATCCGGGCGCTTGTTGTTACTTGCGTGCCGCAGCCAATGTAAGCAAGTGAAGGTGGAGAGCTTCGCATAGGGTTCACATTACTTCTTGGTGTTACACAGGAAGGTAGCAGACGCTTACTCCTACAGAATAACGCTTTAGCACTTTTACCAATGTCACTGTAGGAGGTTGATGTCGTATTGATTTTAGTTCAGGGTATAGCTGCTATAGTCGCAAGAAGTTCGGACTAACCATCAATACTAAGTGCTACCGAAGCGCCCCTGCAATGGTCCAAGTAAGGCAAGAAGCGGGGCAAGTTACGGGCGACGGGCGTAAAAATAGAAATTTTAATACCATGCCGTGCCATGTCATTACCATTACCACTAACACTAGTCTTAGTTCAGCTCAGGCTACGACCGCCGCTTTTGCCCTGTTGTTGCTGTTGGGGAGAATCTAAGGCTTCGGCTGTTTGCTGAAAGTGTAGCATAGAAGGGAGCTGATTTTTGGTGGGAAATATTGCACGTCTCTCCCGCAGACGCCCACCTACTCGCGCGTTCGTGTTCAAGCTGAGGTTTCAGCCCAGAGCCAGAAGTGAGTTTCTGGCGAAAAAGATGCTTGCTCGCTCGCCTGCTTGCTCGTGTCCCATTACTACCACCTTTGTTTTTTTTATATCCAATACGCTTATCTTCCATATTAGCGAATAACGTTCGCTGTGTGCGCGCCGTGAGGCTTATATTATAATCAGATATCGCGACGCTAATGATATCAGAAGACAGGAATAGAACAAATGTACTAGCAACATACCTGTTGCGTAAACGCTTATTGAATGGCGACATAAGGGAACATAGAGAAAGCAGAGCAGGTACATGTTTTAAATACTGATTCTATGTACAAGGGGTGATGAGACTGATGAAACGCAAGAAACATGTGCGGTTTTGTTACCTCTTCAGCTCCTCAACAGCGACGGAGTACCACCAATCAGACTGAAGTTTCCAAAATGACTAAAATATAGATGAAACGAAAGCAGTTAGGAAAAATAGATGCTGTCCACTAGTAGGATGCACGGTTTACTATACTAGGCGGCTTACGTTTGACACTGTGCGTGAGTGAAGCTTACGCCAGGATAATTAGCTCAATTATTCATTTTATAATGTAATTTAGATGCCACTTAATAAAGCGTAAGGTAAATGTAAAGAACACAATGAAACGTAATTGTCGATACGAACATCAGCAGTGCCTGTATGAATTAACAGAAACGGATTATGGTATGTTAAACTAATAAGGCGTCATTGATATAGTTGCAACACTTTTTAACAAATAAACTAAGCTCACTCACGAACTTCGGCCTATTTAACCATAGCCAGACCTATCTGATCACGCAACTTGACTCAGCGAAAAAAAACAAGTGATTCAAATACCGCATCTGCCTAACTTTATTTCGATGGAAAACAGGTATTTTTCTTACTAAAACAGGATCACCTCATTGAGAGCGATTGTGGCGTTCAAAGTATCAAAACGATTCAACTCTACCGGACGCGAGCAATGTAGAAAAAATTTGATTTTGTCACGTCACAGCACAAACTTATTGGAGACTTATCGACACGTACGAACCCATAATAGTTAGTAGTTGAACGTCTCAACTTTACCAGCTATTTGAGTTAACTGGCCGGCATATATGTTTCTGCCTGTCAATTGAATATGTGTGACGACTGCGAGATGCCACCGAGCAAGTCTTCTACTTATTTGATGTGTACTTCGCAGTAAGCGCCATTTTTACCGACGGACGCATATTTTTCTAATAGTTTGCCTCCTCTAACGTAGAGCGCGATTGAAAAAGTCGCTAGAATATTTTGGTAAGGGCAACCATAAGCGAAAGTCGCCAACTATACCGAGCCATAATACAGACCTCACTCCGTCATCGAAAGGTGATGAACAGAACATAGCATAGGCGATCTAGTTAATTGCTGTAAATGATTCTTCTTTTTCTGCCTAACGAGCGATTGCATTGACCTTGAGTCTTAGAATTAGATACATACCTTTATCGGCTAGGCTATTCCGTTGACAGGCCATAGGCCATAGGTTCATAATGCGAACGAAGGTAAATGCTAGACACAAAAAAAGCCTCTCTGTACTATGGACCCCGATGGATGAATAGCAACTGTACTTCCGAAATTCCATGATGGGCTTAAGGGTACTGGACACATATGCAACTGCTTGCGATCGTTTCCTAAAGATTTTCTTAACTTCGTTTGTGCGAACTGAATAATGAATTGCCCCTGTTGTGTCCTAGTCATGACCTTTGTACCGCAGATAATGGAAAGTCAATGGGATAAGAGTAATTACGTTCGATATAAATATTCTAGTGACAAGGGGCATGGCAAAAAAAGTCGTATGGTGGCGGTCCACCATATGACCAATTTGGTGTTTGTCTGGCGACGATTAGCAAACTTGATAGCTTTAGCTTTTATTGAAAATAAATATTGTTATTTAACCATTTGTGTTATTTCAAAAGTTCGTAACCCCGGGGGCGGGTTAAATAAGTTGTTGATATAATTTTTGCACGGCTTGACACATCTGCGGAAGACGAGACGTAGATTTAATTAGCGTGCGGTCTCGCATCTTTGCTTAGACATTAAAGCACGTAGCGAAGTAATTCAATGGATTTTTCAATTTGGCCCTAATTTTTTTTTCTACGTATATTGCATACCTGTGCTTCAGTTGATTTTATTATGAAACAAAATCAAGCTTTGGCGCTCTAGCCATGCACATGAGTAATGTTCTGGTAGCATCGCGAAGTTCTTATCGGTACTGTCAGTTTTGTTAGATTCTGCTTATCGCTGCTTAAAGGTAGCTCCTATATTTGTATCAACCTTCGAGATCGGTTTCTAGGTGCTGCATTATTGTTAGAGTCTGATCGGTTCTAAATTAAGATTGTCTAGTTAAAATGACAGTGATACTGTCACGGAATAGCTGGTTAAACCTGAATCATATGTGCTTGAGTATCTACCCATACCGTGTGTGTTTATGCAGATGATAATTATGCGTAAAATTATCGAGTTCGTGCTTGATTATACACGATCGCACGTCGTACCAATGTTGCCCACCGGGAAATATGGAGGAAATTATACTTAGTAAGCGAGGATGGGCGCGTTCCGCCGAATTGTGGTACCGTGTTCCCAGAAGGAACATAACTGTTAACCGCTGTAAATGGAACCGCTGTAAGAGAGCTTACGTCTGCTAGATACTGTGGCTATTCGTAGGCCTCTTTTTAATCTAGAGAAATATATTACTTTTTGATGGCAACCCCATTTAGATATTTTAATGGAACGTTAGTATTGCGGCGTTTTTGCGCCTTTGCCATACGACCAAAATCTTGCGCCACAAGGCTTCGGCGAAACGGTTCTGCAACTTCTTTTCACAGTCACTTATCTTGAACTTTGTAGTGATGACAATAGAAGCGTACCATCTTGGCTAAAGGATAACTCGGGTGAAGTACCTACGAGACAATGTACCGAAACGGGTTCTCAGGCATGCGCTAGAGGCGTTTTTAAGTTACCTGTGAAAATAATCCCCGCAATAGTTCTTTCTTGATTTTCACCCATCTTCAAAGGTGTTTTCAGTACAGACCTAGTAACGCAGCTTATGCTAGCGATTTAAGTGAGTCGGCCACAAATAACATCGAGTTCTTGGAACGACTCCCTTGCGTAAACTAGATGGCATCACATGAACAGGAGTGACCTTACAATGGCAAAACTTTTTTCACGTAAACGTGACATATGCGTCTTCTTCCGTCGTTTATTAGACAGAATATTTTGTGGCAAGCAGGATACGAAAACATATAGGCCTATTAAGCAAACGGCCACGCTGTTTATTACGAGAATTGTCGCTTCAGAAAAAATTAATTATCTGGGTTGGATTTGCCACGTCATTAATAGGTAGCAGTGACAGTTGCTCTGTACAGGCGCCTTTCAATAAATACCCTTAGCCTGTTTTTGTCGATACTATTTTTCAGGTTAAGGTCAGATTTCTAAGGTCGATGTTTCATATCGCAAGTAACTTCTAGCCGCTGGCCGACTTTTAGATGGTATGACGTTCGATATGTTTAGTTCTCAACTCTCGAATATTCTTGGACGATAAGCTAACGCTACATGGCAGATACGTTAATAATGCTTTCTGCGATTATAATATCGTATTTGTTTATTCTGATATGCCAAACTCATCTATGGACGCTTTTGCGTGCCGCTTACCAAACCGTATTTCTTGCGTACCTATACACCATAGACATACAGTGACCGTTTCGGCTCTAACTCGGTTCAGGTCGATGTTTCAGGTTGATTACACCTGTGGTTTTGCTGCCTATCAAACAGCCCCTCTTGCAGAAATCGAGTAAATATTCTATAATATATA
>NW_019211454.1:35425822-35461380 GCF_002443255.2 Varroa destructor
ATATATACAATAAAGTAAAAGTGATTCTGTTTCGCTGTTTCCTATTCGCAGTACGTCGTTCTTATTTATTATAAATAATCTGTACAGGTACGATCTGCAGCCGCGACAAGAGCGCGCCAACATTGCTCTGCTGTCCAGTCGCTTCCAGTCGTGCTTTGCTTCATCTGCTGTTATCTCAGCCAAGAGTTATCACGTAGCGTCCATTGAGGACAAGGACTCTGATCGAAGTCCACTCGTTCGTTTTTTGCCAGCTACTTATATAGGGCCAAGTGGTGGACGTCATACCTCCAGAAATGAAATGACGTTTGACCCCTCGTTCTCGGTGCGCCAGTGAGATAGCAGCCATACTCCGTCGATTTCCCGTCTGTCCAGGCCATTGGCTAAACCATTTGAACTCTTAAATTCATTAGCATTTTTTCATCTTTTAGCTTCCGCCGCCAAGTGCTTACTCTTTACCTTTTTTTTTTTTTTTTTAATTCATTGTGCTCGTTCCCGTTTCTTCACAATTAGACGCAGCTGATAAAAGATATGCAGTGCTGCTCACGGCGCAGTCGAGTTCCAGCACGCCAGCTGATGAAATGGGGATGATGTACGGGTGGCGTAGATTTTGTTTGTCTCATTTCAGTAGATAAGGATTCTATGATATATTGCGTTTAAATAACGACAAAATCAAATTCGGGCGAGCCGAATGAAGTATATAGTTTTGTATTTAGTGTATTGTTTATTTTATCAAGCGTTATTGCACACATGAAATACTTACATTCGATTCGTCTGTCTGTGATTCAAACACGTACTATATATACCCGTGAGTCTGAGTTAACTACAACAGGTAGCGTCATACGAGAATTGCTCTTCCTCGAATCCGTTTCAATTGATTTGAGCCCACAGTGTCTGGCTGTTTTCCAGTAATTACCATGAAGCATCAGCAAATGATGCAGGCGATACTTCAGCTACGTTGCCAATAGTGACAAATTCCCTAGCAGGCAAAACAACCGACCGCAATTGGGTACCGATATAAAATAGACACCCCTCGGAGATTGTACGCAGAGATCACGAAGGTTCATCGCACGTAAAGTTGAGTCTACCAAAGTTCGAAGTATATTTGCCTCTGTGCGAAGATTTATCATCAGCACGTCGGTGCTTCCTTGTACGAGCTGTCATGCTCCCTTACTGAAGCTTCGAACTCTTTAATAATATTTCTAACGAAACCGTTAGTGTGACGTTTCGGCGATATCCAATTTTAAAAATAGGACAATACATACGTGCTAGCTTTTCTAATAGAAGGACTGTATCAAACGGTTGTTATGAACCGTAATCCCGAAATTACGCGGGCTATCGCTCGATAAATCAACGCCAAATGTGGTAATTGGGCTATTTTAATAGCACACGAGACCACTTCCCTATCCATCATCATATCGGCTTAACTCAAGTTGAGAGGACGAAACTTCGATATTAAGTGATGCGAACTTATACGATTGTTTGGGACAGTTGCCTCGTGTCAAGTCAAAAGTTCGTATTCTGCATCAATCTAAACCAACTTACAGTGGTGTAACTCTTGTAAGGGCAGACATCTTGATTAGGATGTATCTATCTAAGGATAATGTCAGGTGTATTCTACATTCTAGCTCCGATACTTTACCTAACCATGTCACTAAGGCAAGCAAACAGAATTACAAAAAAAAAAACAGACCCAGATGCAACCAAATCCACTCTTACCACCAGCGGCATTGTCTCCACGATTTTAAATTAGCATTAACCAGAATGCAGCGTTTAAAAGCACTTTTCGCCATTTTATCAAACGCAACTTTTAGATCTGACAAATGATTCTATGCTATTGACCTTGTTCGAACGTCTATTTCCGGTATCGGCCTGTATTTTCTTGGTCTCACCAGTTGTCTGTAATTAACTTCGATCTGACTTACAGACCGTAACAAAGACTTACATAAGATTGACGTAACGTATATGTCAAATAAACGCAAGTAATTTAAACCGACCCATTGATCAGTTCCACGTCAGCCACGTACGGACTATTGTTATCGAGCTGAAAAAGATTAGCATTGAGCCTTACCAGCTAATTTGAATTCCCGCTCGTGATCGTCAAGCAGCTGTCGGGTGACATCTGGGTATTCCGCCCATTGTTGACTTCTACATACTGGTAGTTTGGTGGGTTGGGACACCGAATTAAATCTGAAGGATGGCCGTTTTTGTGTACGTCCTATTTCTACGTTCTGACACACATGTCTGAGTATTGCTACGTTTTGTCATGGAAGGGCAAGGTCTCTCTACGTTGGACCAGGCTATGGCATTGGCGATGGTTGTCAGCCTCATTGTGAAGATAATTTTATAATTCTTGCGGAAACAACAGAAACGTGATTGTCGTAAGAGGTGCAGTCACCACATGACACGCACCCCTTAACAGTCCTAGTTGGAGTGCAATTAGCACGATACCCACATTATGGATGATTGTGTTCAATCACCGGAATGTTTACGAGTGCTGATTTACGCACGTTCCTATTCGTGGATCCTCTGATCATATGGACGAAGTGAACATATTATTAGTTTGCCATTGCAAACGAGTCCATTTTGATTTTAAATGATCGGATCATAGATGATTTTTGACCACGGCGTCCGGTCACTGCATTCACCCTATATATACACAAGAAAAAGCCTACTAATAAAATTGTCTGTATGATTTTGGAGCATGGAAAGTTTCGTGACATGAAGAGGCCAATACATACAGTCGTCTTCTATGAACCATACGCTTAGAACAGGGGAAGCGCTCTCAACTACCGTGCGCCGAGACCACATAATGAGATGATTGCTCTATTGTAGTATACGCATTTCTTCAATTGCATTCATTATCGTTGATGTTGGAGACGTCGTTGAAGAGGTCGCTGTCGTCAGTACCGCCCCATTGAAGTTCCGGATGATGACGATGATATTGGAGTGAAAAATTCTACTCTATGTCTCTAAGAGGACTTCCATTCTAGATTTATATTGTGAACGTATCATTATTGCCAGAGATTGATCGTGATGTCTGTCAGATTTGTATCTGCGTTCTGTACTCTGTATGTAAGAGTATGTATGTGTGCGTATGTAACGTCAAGCGTTTCAAAGAGGTTGGTATGTCCCCTTTTCAATGGGAACACATGCAGGCAGGCGGTCAGTACTGGAACACAGACGGGCCAAAATGGCCAGTGATGGTGTCGGACTCAGCTGCGTCGAGATGCTGTCGACATTAGTTGTTCGGCTTGCACGAATACCATCATCGCTTGTCACCGTTCCACCCTGCATGTGTCCTGCCGTACGCTACTCGACGCTCATCGCATTGCGCTCACAGACATATAGACCGACAACATTCAATTGCTTTTGAAAAGGCTACTAATCGACTGGACTCGGACATAGATATATCGCGCGCATGCACAAAACCATGCGATCGAACGGGCACGAGATATGGGACAACCGCAGTCTAACTATTATACGCAGCTGATCTATCTGCTGCTATTGCTGGTACCGCTGTTATGGACGGCGCGGACGTTAAACGCCGGCCGCAGTTTCGAAATTGAACGCAGACGAGTCTTTCCGAGAATGATAGCGACCATCGACAAAAGACGACAGCGCGAATTTCGTGCTTACGTTGTTTTAACTGCCCTACACTCACATCGTTCTTTATAACCACTACATAGAGTGACTTACAGGGGAAATAGTCCCGGGAGATTGAGACGCGGGCTGCCACCTTCATCGCCCATCAGCTTTGCGTTGACTAGCGCGTAGAGCGCAGAGCCATAATGATATATATAAGATGCTCCCGTCTGCTTAAGTACGCCCCCGTCTGCATCGAACAAGCCACGATGTCACATGCTGGTACGAGCTGATTCGCGGAGAGAAATCGAAAGATTGTGCGGCAGTAGTTGCAATGATAGTACCAGTAGTAGCTGATTCCAAAAAGATCACCGTGAAGCAAACTGAGTTCATCTTCTTCCCTTTCGCCTCCATTCAACCTAAAGCCAAAAGACCGAGGTCACCTGATAACTCGCGGCATAACTCGATGACAGTGAAAAACTGACTTTTGTCGACAGTTTTCGGCCGGTAACAAACGATATTTTCTTGCTGTTCAAGATGGTAAACGCTGACTACCATGAACGGTTTAGCGAGCACCAATTTGTCTTTATACTATTATGTGTGACTCCAGTAAACCTATAAATCCGCCAACGTTCACGTAGAAATAGAATGAGAAACACAGCTGGTTGGCTGCCTGATGGCTACATTACACACAGGACCCACTTTTTGTGGGCGCTTCCGATTCCCTGCGCTGATAGCGGAGCGATACTGTCAACTGGCAAAGTCTCGAAAGGCGTTATCGAAACCAAAACGCAATGCAGCTGTTGCGAATTACGATCGTCGCAAGACAGAAAAAAATCACGACGCGACAAATCTTGACTTAATATGACAATTTTTAGTTGTACGCACGCGTACGCTTGTATGATACCCTGGATAATCATGTTTCCACAATAGGTACGCTACCACGCAAGCGAATAGAAAACGGTTCGATGCTGTAAACTCATCTATGCTTCGCTCGACAGTCCTCACTGGATGGATTCGTGTTTATATACAATATTTCCTTCTACTTACCTATGATGGTCAACATCTGCGCAAGCCTTGGCGGAGTTCATTTTCTGTGGCTCACACGGTCCAACGATAAAATGGGAAAAAACAGCCAATATCGAATGAGAACGTTTCCAGCTAGCCAATTTACACCTGCCTTTTGCTTATTGAATGTTTAGATAAATGAATAAATCTGGCCATCTTTATAGTAGAAGATGGACGATGCAGTTGTTGGAGGTTCAGCCATATCGCGGGGGGTTGTTTGGGTTTAAGGCGCTGCACTGCCTGCAATGTGATATTTCATCGTGTCTCCAAATCCAATGGAGCTTTAGGCCGCAGCATTGATCGTATAAGCCGTCCTAATTCGCTAGTACTTTTCGCAGATAGCGATCTCGATATACGTCATCTCGCGTCTCCTCTGGTACGCGATCGCATGTCGACAGTTAACGCCAATACGAGACCGTCTGGTTGCCAGTTTTCAATGAAAGAGCATCGAACCTTTAATTTACCTTACCAATACCACTCTCTTCTTACATAATTAATGGCCGCGTTTTTTATCACAAAAAAAAAACGGCATCTACGATACGCTTCGGTGAACCTAGTGTATTGACAGACCTGTGACCACGAGACGTTTGCATAGACTATTCGACCTCCGATATCTTCCACTCTCCCGTTAGCCCTCTTGACTGAACGGCGTATCCTACATTTTCCACGACCTATCGGACACTCGTAGAGACAACCTGTACGTTTCTATTACAATGTTGTGAATGATCGTTGGCAAGTCCTCAAGTAACAGTAAAACAGAAGTCCTTTCCTCTACTGCGACTGCAATAAGAGCTGACATTACACCAGTAGACGTTACTAAGGATAACATGATATCCCAGGAGCACTTTGTCTAACGCCGATAACCAGCATTCACTTGTCGCTTGTAGCTGGACTTCCGAATTTATTGCAGATTGATATGCTCCTGCTTACTGTCAAACAGCGTAAATTATGCAAAATTCGTCCGGGGTTATTTTGCAATTGCACAATGACGTTTTTACGTGTCCGAAAGCCTATGTATTACTATGTAACTAGAATATTAGACCTCGACCAGTCAATCCAGGTGTACAACTTTCATACTTTACTAGCCGTAGCAGTCAATCGCCGGCAATTGCTTGCGATCGGACGTAACGTGTGCTGAAAATGGTACGATGTAGTGGCATTTCGCTTTAGCGTGCCCGGACACCTGGATATATCAATATATGCACGTGCAGCTTCTGCCATTATTTATAAGTCAGTGAACTTAATAACAGTAACCAAAGTACCTGACAGCGATAGCTGGTTACAAATCCATGTGCTGTCTTCAGATCGAATCATCATAATACCATGAAAGCGTGTCATACCGAACGCTGGCTGTCTTTCTGTAGAATCAAAATGGTATCGCCAACTATAATTTTTTCAGTGATCCAACTCTTCAGCTTTTTCTGAAACCATCTACGCTCTAGCAGCTTTATAGCAAGCGTAATGATTACAGAACTGCCACTGGCGCGAGAAGCGTCCTTAACCTGGCTGACGCAGAAGCCAAGTGCTCTAGCTGAAAGCATTGTGTCCTTGCTTCTTTCTAGCTAGCTAAAAGTGAAGTGCTTGTTGCAAGAGCGAGGTGCCCCTCGCCAGTTTGCGTCGGCCTTCACTCTCTTCAGTGTGTAACAGACGGCGCGCTGCCGAAGGCTCCCCCTGGTGCTTCGCTGTTCCACGCTCAAGAGCTGCAACAGATTACGCTGCCTGCGCCCAATACAGAAGCAGATAATTATTAGCTGCTAAGAACTGCTAACGCAAGAATACGCTGTAGTTAACACGTGTCTGAAGTTCGACATCAGGTTTCAGGGAGCAATGCCATGCCTCAGTTTCGTTACACGGCTCGCCCCTTTGTTTATCGAACGTTTGAGTGCAACGTCCAGTGAAGTCGATGCCTTGCAGTACGTCTAGTTTATCATGATTCAAACAACGGGATCACACACGTCGTTCATCATTTATGTGGCTTATGTGTATTGCAGAAGTGCGCGTCTAGGTGTAAAATTATGAAATTCGTGTAGATAAACAATAATAAAGACACGTGTTCAGAGACTTCGCTTGTGGTAGCTGGTTGAACTGCCGATCCGAATGTGAAGATCCGAGACTGACGGAATAGATTTGTCTCGTCCGCGAACGGCGGCAGCGATGCCAGTGGCTACCGTCATGTAGTGGGCGGTGCCGGTAGCAGCAGCGGCGGCGGCGGCGGCGGCGGCGGCAACAACAAAAACCAAATCGTTGCCATTGTAATCGACTACCGATCTACGAGGATGCGCAATAGCCCTCTCCTTTACTCCCGAGCGCGGAGAGATCTAAGTCTCTCAGGTGTTGCAGCGACTCCTCACGCTCAATGCTGAAGCAGGAAGAGTCTTAACGGGAAGAACGACGGCAAAAGTTCTTGCCGATAACAGCAGTAACATTAACACCATCACTACGACAATTGCTCGTAGCAGCTTCAATAGATAGAACTGGACTGCTGACTCCTAGAGCACACTATCGGGACCGGCAGGACCGACCACGACGACAGTCGCTATTCGATTATTACTGCTGTTCTCTCTTTCTCTTTCTTTCTCTGTCTCTCGTGAACTTCATCGCTTGAACGAACCGAGCTTTTTTGTGTAGGCAACCCTTAACTAGTGACTGCGCTTTGAGTGGATCGTGTGCAGATGCAGCTACCCAATTTCTTCTGCGGTTTTTGCGTTCGTAAGTGCGCGCTATCATTCACCAGGCTAGCCGATGGTAATCTTCTTCTTAAGGATCTTATTTCTTCCTCTGGACGGAAAACTGTCAACGAGTGATAAATAATCGATCTATCAGTCTTTCTGTTTGTCTGATTGATCGATTGATTCTCTTCGCAAGAAACTTTAGAGAACAACGAAGCAATCGTAAAATGCCTCGTCACGTCCTAACTATTTCGCCGGTGAAGACGGTCAGTGCAGAGATAGAGCGCGATCCCCTCGAGAGGTAATTATACTGATTCAATGATTTGCACTAGAAACTCATACTCTGTAACCAACCGTATTTCAAGGATAAACTGATTGTTTTATTAAAGTTTGTCTACAGATTGTTTCCAAGGCATTACGTATAGATAATGACTTCCACACTAATATACACTTCACTTACTTATTTCTATATACACCCTTTATCATTCAGGTCATTGGTCATCTGATGAATTAGCCCAACTAGCGCAAAACACGTACGCGTTTGTGCAAGACGTCATAATGACAATCATACTGCTAATATTATGGGTCCATAGCTATTACGGTTTTTATGGATTATGGGAGTATTTCGCCGCGGTACCATTGTCGTCGTTTGACAGTTCACGCCTACCGTACACGTATTATCAGCCATAACAACGAATTCATTATACGCTGTAACAGGACTTTCATCCCTTCACATATGTGCGCTTCACACAATACCCGTTAAATGTAAAAGCGCCGCGATAGGCTACATAATAACGGCAAACGGCCAGATCGGTACCTGCTCGTCCTGTTGTTTATGGTTGAATATGCTCATGCTATTGCCCCTTCGCCATTTCTCGGCTGTTCCTTGTCTAGCCATCGTCGACAAACCAGCACAATCGACACAAGCTAAGTCAACTCTTTGAACAAATGGAAGAAATAAGGTAAACGTAGCAACAGCACGCCACCTGTGCCATATGTTTTGGTTTGATTTCTCTTAAGTCGATAGTCCCAGCCAGCTATATATGACTAGTGGGGCTTTGGGACAGGGGTTAATTGTCGCAGCAGCGTAAGTCTTTCTTCATTTCACCAGTTGGTCGTATGCAACAGATCACTTTTCGAGGCGGTACAAAGCAGACGACAGCTCTTCATTGTCGCCACCTCACTTCTTACATAGCCTCCTGCTCCGTCAGTTCATTATTTCGCCTGTTATCTGAGTCGCTGGTCCCTTGTTTCGCCTCCATTCGGGTTGAGCTCTTGGTCCCTGTCGCGTTATTGTCGATAATGTTGTTGCTGCTGCTGCTGCTGCTGCTACTACCCATGATGACGGCGTATTGATGTTACGTAACGACGAAGCAGTCGTTTGCAGTCGGCGAGAGCCGAAGTCGCGATCTAAATCAGCTGCTACTTGAAGCAAATGTTAACGTTATATCACTGCGGTTTAGCTATTCGTGTTTCGTAGTCGTTCATATCCCGCTGGAAATCGATGACTACGCGTTAATCTTCAAGATGTAAGGTAGAAAAATCACTTTGCAGACGGCTACGGCATCTTCAACGCATTAGCAGGCCGATAGGCGGTGACGATTCCGTATCACAATAACAACAAGAACGGTAAAGCGTCGCGGCAATTCTATCAGTGCTCAGTTGATCCCTCGTCCTTGGCTGTACTTTGGCGGCACCTTTCTTTCTGATGAGACTGTGTCTTTTATTAACTTTATTCTCAATTGATTTTCGATGATTATATGTTATCGTATGACTGTCCATGTTCGATGCAATTGTGTGTTCGTTTAAGCCACTGGGCGTGCTTCACGGCTGATAAAAAGCTTTGTATCACGATTGTCATGGTGGCGCTAACGTACATTTACCCGAACTTACATAAGTCGTCATAGTAGGCACCTTTGTGATAAAAATGACTGGGCGTAATGTTCATTGCCTTTAGCGCGTTGCGTACATTTATATCGGGCGGTGACGGAAGGGAAGAGTGGAGCACTCAGTTTTATTAAGCTAAGAACTACGTTATGTCTAAGAGAGTAGGAAAATGCAGACTGGCCTCATTATTGTTATTATTATATTAGTATATTACAAATTACTTGAGATTAGGTCTTGATTCTATTGATATGAACCCTTGACTTATTTCAGGTCAAGTAGAAACGCTTTTGAAATAAGACTGTACATGCAGCAACCGCTAGACAGGTCATGTCGAGCTGTCAGAAGCAATGTTTAACGAACTAAGTACTGGACATCAAATATGAAAATGAAAAAGAGAAGCAAAAGAAAGAAAAATGAAATTTCAAGTCCAATTTTAATGGATGATATCATTGAAGCGAGCTAGCCGATGTCAAACGAGATAGTTAATATAATATAAAATAAAATAAAAAAACAAGAAACTTGAACGAGTTTTCATCATTTTTATTAATCACTCGATAATTTTGTCTGTTTACCTAGCTAGACATAGTTATCGTCTATCAAATATGGCACAACCGACTGATAACCTGTTCACGCGTTATGGCAGCATAACAGCTGGTGCGGAACCTTTTTGACATAGAAAAAAGAATCATGAAAACACTTCTAACAGGAACGATTGGTTACAATTAGCGCAATATTTGTTAGATTTATTTTATTTTATTATTACGTGCATTTATTCTTGTGTTCCTTATGTACTATGTTTGTCCGATTTTTAGGTCTAGGTCCTACCAAGTCTTCGACTAGGCTCTTGTCAAGGCAAGCACACGAATCGAATACGACGAAATCAATCACTCTACCATACCGGCAGATATTCTAATAACATTTATATACGGAAACCTAGGTTGGTTGCCCAGAAGCAGTTGTCCCTACTACATGGTATACGCTGTTTCAACGCACACCTAGGATTTATTTAATGATTAACTAAAGCTTATCTTGCAGCAGGGGGTTGTCTTGAAATTATATATATCTTTTTCGAAAGAGGTTGATACGGTAGACGATTAAACGCGAATTTCTTGCTGGTGGCATGACCGATAACGTAAGCGAGCTATCTAAATTCCCTAAATTTAGGTCATTCCATGAGCAGCACTGAACTTATATAAGGCCACAAAGTTTACTGCGACAAGTCCAGCTGAGTCTAGTGTATTCATTTATCATGTAAATTAATATTTCTAATTGCGACGAAAAACCAAGGTAGTCTCGACCTGTCGACGATACTGATTGAGGCGGTCAAGTAGCACCGACCCAGGAAATACCTTTAGATCAATTTTTCGGATGGTCACAGCTCGAACAAGAAGAATGAGAGGTGCATCTTATACTTTTGTTCTGTTATGTGCACTAATCATTTTTACCATATTGTTCTGTAATCTATTATGTTGAACTAGCAGTGTGTTAAGCATCATTGGGTCGTGTTAACTTGTTAAAGCCCAGCTCAAATACGTTGCATACAACGAAACCCGAAGTGTCATTGAATTTTGGCCTGATAGCAGGCCAGAGGTCAAAAAAGACAAGGGCTTCTTAAAACGATTAATCAATACAAGAAGCCCAAAAAGAGTAGCCGGTGCAGCTTGTCTGGACAACCCACCTGAGATTTTATATTCGACCCTTCAAAATGGCCCTATCAGAGCAAGCGCTTTGAACCTTTCAAGTCTAAAACTTTAAGATCTGTTGCTTTGTTTTACCTTTTTCGGATTAAAAAAAATGATATTTTCTGCAAAGAACTGGTTACTAGTAACAACAAATTAACGCATGCTCGTTACGCTGAACAGCTTCCCAAAGCTTTCTTTAATGAGAACGCTTTACTCTACGTATATAGTAGAACATAATATATTTCATTGACGTGCGTATAAAAGATTATACCATATAAAAGTGTAATTTTTTTCCTTCCTGGTATTTTTGAATTCTATACCGCTGTCAAATATCATAATATATGATTATTCTATTTGATGCCGTTTATATAACTTTTTATACATGGTTATGATATACATTGTATCAATGTGATTATACAACATCAGTGTCTATTTAGCCATCTCGAAGCTGACATGCTGGCTGCAGCCTGCCCATTCAAGGGGTCTTGTACCTGACCCAGTTGTACTAATAGGTTAAGTCTGACGAGGACTTATTGCGCTTTATGTAGAAGATCTCTATAGCAATGGGTGAGACGAGAACGATCAAATATGTGCGTAAAGCTTCCTAGTTTCGCTTTACGAGTTTGTTTTTCTGTTTGCTTATATTGTTGTCGTATGCCTATTCAACGGCACGCGCACGATGTGTAGCAATCACGTCGCGCTGCAACAAGGCGAATCCATTCATCAGCGTCCCTTCGACAATCGTCATTTGAAGCTGTCGTTGAGAGCGTGGCATCGCAGGCTGTTTGCTGCAATGCGTTGTTCTGGAAAGCGTCTATTTGTAATACACAAGTGTTTAGCGACGTCCGCAGTGGGCAGTGAAGGCCCATCCCGGGGACTGCCGGCCCTTCTCGCTCAAAATGTACAGCTAGGCGCACATCATTCTAGCCTCTACTGTTAAGCAAATTCTCTACCATGACGATGATAGGCAGACGGCCACAGCAACAGCGTCACAGCAGATGAACTGACGCGCAAACAAGCTGACTCTGACCCACCGAGTGACTAACTTCAGGAGAACGATTTTACCTATGCTTGTTTCGCTACTTTGCACAACTTCACGTTTTCAGCGTCTCGCCCCTAATGCCGTCACTGAAACTGGCATGCAATGTTAGCCACTTCCTTTGAACGAGAACGTAATACAAGACACGAACTGTTTGTGGATAGTGTAAAATTTGGAGTAATGCTAACGTATTATCAGTCAAGAGGATAAATAAGGGATAGAAAATGATGGGAGTTGATAGGACTTCGGCAAAGTGTGGGGGTGATGTGCGAGAGCGCAAAAAAATTCAGCGTTTAGATGAAAGCGAAGGCTATTGTAATAGTGGCACGTAAACATCCAGGCAGACATCTAGAAATAAGTAAGTGCTGAGACCAATTGCATTTCGAAGCGTCGCGCTCTTCTTGCCGGCGTTTAGCGGTGTAGAATGAGTCAACTGAGCAGGAATTAACGTTTATACTGCAGTTTCGACGAGAGAGTTAGTTCGTTAGGTACTTTTCTATATAGTTGTTTGAATATAGGAGTAGTAAATGTAGCTCGCTTTAGCACTCCCATCGCTGAATAATTGAATTTATCGTCGCAAACGAATGAAGAATCGAGCCCTACCTAAATCCAATCTCATGATGAGCGGTTTTTGTAAAGCCTGCAGCTATGTTTCCATCTTGATAAATGCACAATAACTGAAACAGAACATTCAATTCAAAGGTGCTATTCTTTTTTGGCAGATATCGTTTTTAGGCATTTGTCGTTATATTATCGGGCTTAGTTCGGCGTTTTGTTACGCAGTAGCCGCTCAAGTTAGACGTGAATCTTTCCGTAGTTCCGGACGAGTACTTGCACTGACTAATTCCTCGAAGCTACGAACTCGTTCGGCTGTAACTATAATTATCGCAGATATGTGTTCGATCCACGCAGGCCCAGTGTACACATTCATTTTTAATTATTGTGAATGTATCACTTTGCTCCTAGCGAAATTAAGGACTCATATACATTTCAAAAGACTAGTTAGGCAACACTGTTGAACGACGGACGCCGACACTCGTGGGTGAAAGGCACGTGTCCTGCGTAGCATCTTACCCTTCCTGTGGATATTTGGTGAACACAGCGTAGATGTTCCCAACAAGTGTTTCGCTAAACGTAGAGACGTTTATGGCATTGACAAATAGTCTTTAAACGTTATAGTCGACATCGTACTCAAGCAGATAGAGCAAGTATAATTCTAGTGCAGGGCAGTATGGTTGTACAGCCCAAGCCTTACGGAAGGTTTACCCAGTTAGTGTTTATATTACGGTATTTATATTGCACATATGACCTGTTTCAGAGTACTTGAACGATTATCATTATACTTGCTATATATAAACACATATGATAACAGAGAACGATCGCAATACTTGAAGTTTCATAGGTGTCCTTCGCCCATCGGCGCGTCAAGATCACTATTCCACTGCGCTATTTACCTATTCACTGTCCTGTCGTATTGTGGCAATGGCGATGCATCGAGCGGCGATCGTGAAATCAATGCTGTTTAGTGCTTCGATTTGACTGAAGACGGCCGCAAGACTACGCGTAAACGACTACTATGACACAATAACAATCAACTATGCTCATAAAGAATAATACATATGTACCAGGTAATTTTTCTATTTGTATAAGCTATCATTTTTGACAGACTACGGTGCGTCTGTCTAGGCATGCTCCGGTATAGCACGTTTGTGGAAACTCACCGCTATTGCTGTCGCGCTGATTCCCGTTGGCGAAGAATCATTTGCTACACCTGCTAGCGGATGAGTACGTGGCAAGATTTATAGTCCACGGAAAAAGTCAATAGGCGCTTCTTTACGTGCTGCTTTACATGCTTGTGGATGTTTCTCGTCCAATGGTATATGTTCACGCAACGAAGGTCGCTGTCATCTACTGGTTCTTTTTTCGTACGGATCCGTAGCGTAGGACGAGGCGATTTCTGTGTTTACTCGCCTTATCGCTTGCCGATAACCTTTGGCAATGACGTTTAGATGTGCTGGTAGTATGTTAATGGGTTGAATTGCGCTACTCTGAATAATTTGATCACCGGTTTACCAAATTTCAGCAAAGCTGTTATCGTTTCTTCATGGCCACTTCAAGTTCGCTCTGTGCGCAGGCCCGAAAGAGGGTAGGGGGGATGGACTTCTGGGGTTCCACATGTATTTGGTGAGTGACCATTTTGAATTGGTCGAGAAAAAGCACATCAAGCCTATTTGTTAAAAGTACTATAATTTGTCAAATCGGTCTTTTACAGCAATAGCACAGAATCCAATCAATCCATTCTGCATTGTGGTGTGGGCATTATAACGAAACTTCGTGACGACGGAAACGTCTACAGTGCATCAGGTGCGCCGGGGGACTGACTTACGTAATGTGTGGATAAGTATTCTTAATATGCGTCGTTGACTGAGCAAGATATTTGGCGAGTATAGCACTACGATGAATTGTTTCATCACTAGAGGTAGCGGTCACTTACTTGTACGATAGTTGCACACCAGACGTAGGTAACGAATCTATTGTAGTACTTTCTCTATGGTGGAGGCGAGCCTGTAAGATTGAGTCATGCATTAAATTAGGAAGTAAAATTCGAAGAGCCTGAGTTGGACCTGTCCTCATTTGTTATCTAGATCTAAACAATGTTTTACGTTCGTCTGTATTTGCACAGTGACGCCGCCCTCTAGCGAGGAACTTCAGTGGTTAGAAATCTGGAAACTGAAAATTATTTCATAAAGAAATGTGTATTACATGCATATTGCGGGTAAAAACATTAATGGCGAACTTCACGCCTTCGATGGTGACACAGACGGTGCGACTGTGACTGATGTACTCGCGTAAATAATAGTCCTGATTTTAGATTCTATATGTAGCAGCCATATGGCGTTAAGAGAACCATGTCTGCTTCGATTTTTACGGTTATCTTTGATGTAAATTTCATTTGGAGGAACGAATTTTCCTCAGTGTGCGTAATGCGGTGAAGATGGGAAGCAATCTCAGAACTGATTTTAGACGACGTTCACGTTCGGTTCGAATGGGCAATGCTTCTTTGGACCATCTTTTGATATTCTATATCGTATAGCTAATACCTTTCCTCACTGCTGCCGCCTCTATCTATATCTCCTGCTAAGTGGAAATCGTTTTGTGTGACCGTCTTCAGATGCAGCCACTACCTCTCCGTGAGGTTGCAGTGACGCATTGAAGAAATTCGTTAAAGTCGCTAATCTGAACCTTTTTGTCAGTCGAGGAGGCGATTTGCGTTATAGCGATAACTTTCTTTCGTTGTTGCTTCACGACCATATTTCCAATTTCAGGTAGTATCTATTTGTTTATTAGGTGACTGATACTTTACTATCATATGGAATTCTCTAGTCGCATAAACAATGTTCTCTGAACCATATGTCTTATTGTAAATTAGTCTTTTTAATCTCTACAAGGAAGTGAAACAGCATAGCTAGTTATGAGTTTTGTAAATTGGGCGTGTTGCAGGAAATGAAGGAAAGTATAGACAATAGATATCGTAAGATGTACCACTTGAAACATTCATCTTGCTTTTGATGTGTATTTAAAAATGGCCGGCCGGCAATCATCGCTAAAATATTCGGCAAGTAGTGGGAAAGATTTGGTGATCCGCACCCAAGGTCGCTTTGCTTTGCTTCCAAAGAAAGTTAACTTGGTGATTGCTTTCTGTTTCCCGGCTGCCATTCGACGTCTGCGATCAGACCTATATTTCGTGAGTACCGATGGCTCAGCGAAGGTGTTTTCTGTTCGCAAGATTTCTAAAGCTGATTTTTGCTATTCTACGATTGCGTCATCCAAAACAAGATCAACTGCGATGACATCAGCGTTGTAAACAAGAGACAATTTATTAATCTGCAAACGTTTTTAGAGGGCAACAACGACCGGAAGCTAACGAAGCGTTGTTCCTTCCGCTTCGAAATTTTCGATCACGAATTAAAATTAAGACGTCTCTTTGCGCTTAGAAAGGCCCGTTGTTGCCTTAATACGAAATGTCTTAAAACGGTGACATTTTTTCGTGATCTTCTTCCGTCCCTTAATTCGCTACTGCATGTATCTACAACGCTCGTTGCTATGAAGCCAATCGGCTATGCGTGATTTAACAATGCTCCGCTTCTTTCTCGCTCTCCTATTCGACTAAGCCAATGCAGTTTTTTCTTATTTTCCCTAGCCTGTAGTTCTATGCTTACTAGTTGGTTTCCTCGATCATCATCGTCGCGATCTTCCCGGTCGGATATTCTCTGAAAAATGTCAATTGAGTCTGAGCGTGCGCGAGTACTACTGTCGTAGTTCGGCATGCACACGCGTCCACAGATTCACACAGATACGTCTGTGAAGGATAAGGTACTGGCTTACGGCTAAAGGAAATTAAAGTAAGTGGCAATATGACACGGAGGCGTTTGATGTTTATTGTCATCGATGAATAGTTGTGATGCTTGCTGATCATGCCAATGTTATGCAGATGAATGGAACTCGTCAAATTGGATCGATTTTTGTAGAATCTTCAATGACGGCTTGATACGCACCCTGTTAGAGCGACAAGATGAAACTTGCAAACTATCACATCAAGCGGGAGAACTTACTTAACCATTTTGCACCACCATATCTTAACTAGTCAGCCCATACCGTTAGGCAACTTGCACGACAGCTACAGGAAGATTCAATAAGATAAAATGCTTATTTGTTTACTTCATTGAAGTTATTTCATAGACTGTCTTCGCCTGAAAGCGTCGTACGACGAAAGCTAGTTGACTGTTGTAGGGATTACAAATGCTATGAGATGTTTAGCCATTGCGTATCTTGTATTTGATCGAAGAACCAGAAAAGTCTGTCACCTGTTTCGAAGGAATTCAAACAATAGACCTTGTTTCAGTAATAGCTTCAGACACTCTTTCGAATTTACACGAAGGATGAATTTACCTACCATGGATTGCCCTTTAAGGACACTAACTTAAATAATAGTAAATGAGGCAAAAACTGATCATATCACATATGACTATTGTTAGCTTTATAATTCTAAGCCGTCGGATGTAAATGCAGTCTGGCATAGCAGTTGACTGATAATGGATCATAATTTTTCGTCAACGTCTCTTCTACATGCTGTCTATTGAACAAGCTCCTACAGGAATAGGACTTCCAGTAAGTCAGGGAGCCGGTGGGATTTACATGTTTCGAAGATAAAAAGCATATTGTATGAAGTAAATATTTTGGCTTGATGCCTTATGGCATCTGATGAACAGTGCTCAACAACAATTTGTATTGTACGTTTTTTAAAAGGCGTTTAGGCAACGTAGCGTTTATGCAGTATTCGCAGCATTTAATTATCAATGTCAAAAAACGACTACGACCGAAGGTTTGTTTGGTACATCAGTGTTTGAATATGTTTTTCTCTTTCATTGAAATTTGCAGATACAATGCGATGACGGCAGATCTTCAGAATGGAAAGCAAAAAGAAAAGACGAAAACCCCGAGCAAATGCTGTTGTTGCAGCTACAAAGTCTGTTGTAAGTTACGATTGACAAGTTCACCAAAAAAATATCATATTAGAGCGTAGGTTTTAAGCGACCGTTGGGTTATATGGTATGCTTTTGAGTAATTCAGCGAACATGAGTATAAACACTCTAAGAAGAGCAAAGCGTAGTGGATTAAGGAAAATATGAAAGGGCAATGCGGAAAATGTTCTTGTTCCGATTACACTATGCGCGTTTGTTAGAGGCTCATCGTCTGCGACCGCTAAAAAGGCGTTGGCCTGTCGTAGCCACCCATCAACGACGATAAGGTTGTATGACCGCGTAACCTTAAGGTGCCGAAGATACCTTATATATAGCCTTTTATCTTTAGTATAATAACTTTTTTCAAGAACATATGGCATTCATGATTTTTCGTAAAGTAAATTTGTCATTAATTTTTTCTCATATTGCTGTATTATAAATTTATTTTTGGTAACATGTACTTGGTAAAACAAAGAGAAAAATCGATTTTAGCGATTCTACCGATTGACACAACGTCATGAAGATCGAAAGTCCTGCTTGGAGGCTTGTATCGCCACCTGACATATAGCTTACATGTTATTGTTGTTATCGCACTATCGCTCTGAGTTACGGCAATCCTAGAATCGAAAAAGGAGGTTCCTCCAGAACATTGGTGCTCATAGATAAGCCGACAACTGACATCGAGAAAGGTATCAATACGCACACTGTGCGTCACGTCATCCGATCCTGTAATGCAGGAATAAAACGGAAATATAGGCGTCAGCTATAAAATTCATAGAACCGCAGAAACAAAAATAGTACTGCAATATAAACAAGTATCTGGGGAACCGAAGACATTTCATACATCCCTAAGTGGGATTGAGCGGTGATCTATACATGTCAATTCGATCGCCAGAATGAAAAAACTGAAGAATCTGCATAAGATGGTTTATTTATTTAATTTACCCAAATGTCCTAGCCTATATTGAGGCTTCAGTGATAGTCATTGACCACCTGGTTACCGGACATCACAGTACAAATAGGGCTGATTAGGGCTCTAACCCAAACTCCAATGTAGCGTTAAGTGACGAGCTCATTTACAGTTTGAGTAGTTTGGTTTTTAAATGTATCTATTTATTCCAGTACATAGACGACGTGTAAAGTAACAACACACAAATAAGATACAACGGGCCGGCGCGGTATTTTCCTGTGTTTTTACAGCTTTGCTGCTTTTCATACTGTCATTCATTATGACAGTGACAGCCGTCGTTCTTCAGAGCCAGTTCGATGCGTTCTTTGATCGTGCCCTTAAGGACCAGATGCATCTCGGTCCTAGCGGTCTCGTGTTTCCGGCCTGGAGGTAATTGTTTTTTCGGCTTTTTTAAGCAATTCCTACCATTTTTCTAATGACCGCGCGCATATTCTTGAGAATATGGATGTTTCTGGATGTAAGATTATCGAGAAACGTTAAAGTTTGCCAGGCGTATTCTCCTGATTTATTTCTGTGTACTACTTAATTCATGTGACACGGTTACAGAGTATCCGATCTGAGGATGCGTATGCGCGTATACTTCTTCAACATCACGAATCCGGTTGAGGTCCAATTGGGCGACAAGCCAATTCTCAATGAGTTGGGACCCTACACATGGCGGATCTATATGGAGAAATTTGATATCAAGTTCCATGAAAATAGTACGCTGAGCTATAGGGAAAAAAAGTGGTACCAGTTCCTTCGAGAGGAGAGTATAGGCGGCTATAATGATATAATAACTACCGTTAATGTACCCTATGCCGTGAGTAGTTGTTACACTCTATTCATTTTTCAGTGAGATTAAATAGCTTTGATGAAATTACTCTAGACTTGATGTATAACGTTCGAATCGGTAAACGTGAATAGCAACGGCTGTGACATATGCTCATATGGACGAGCGATTTGTTTACTAATTCTTTTGCTCGGAATACTAAGCTACATACATAACTGTTTCTTGTTTCAAATCGATAGCGAAATCTAGCTTTTTCATCATGTCCACGACCCTTTGCAGGCTGTTGCACAACGGCTTAAGGACGGTGGAACAGTTGCTAAAAGTACAGCTACCTTTACTTTGAATGGACTCGGGCAGACGGTAATGCATGCAAAGCAAGTTGGTGAACTCACGTTTGAAGGTACGAAATCATCAAACGTTCATTACACTTAGATTGTCAGGATTTATTTATTATTATTATCACCGTCATCATTATTTAGTATTGTTTATTACATTTTTAAACATAACATATTCGGTGCAGTAAGTAAGCATAACAGATAATTGATCACCATCTCATCGCCATAACCAGTCATCAGGCTGGACAAATTCTAACTTAACCACTATTGACAAATGAGCACGTCGTATTTTTTTTGTCTAGGATATCCGGACTTCCTTATCCTGGTGGCAAACGCTGTCGAAGCCGGCAAAAAAGAGGATTCAGGTTTTGGAACCATTTTGGGTACTGGTCTTCGCATCTTCACCAACGTGCTAGCAGCCGAACCTGACGTACAGGGCAGTTTTGGCTATTTCGTTGATCGAAACAATACGGATGACGGCATAGTGACGATCTTCACCGGAGAGGATAACCGTCAGAAGATTAATCGTGTCAACGTCGTTAACGGGCACACAGAACTCACAACATGGCCGCAGCACAAATGCAACAAAATAAAAGGCACTATGGGTCATCTTCGGCCGCCGATGAGTTCGCGCGAGAATCCGCTTCTCATCTTTGTTCCCGATATTTGTCGTTCGTTACCTCTGCGTTACGAGAACGTGAGCGTGTACGAAGGCCTTTCTACCTTGCGCTTCGTCGCGGGCAGAGAGACCTTCAATAATTCCGGTCCCGATCCATGTTTCGCTGGTTCGAGGAAATTCAAAAGCGGTAATACGCCCAAGAATAGTATAAATGCGGTGTCTTTACGACACATCATTGCATTCCTTGACGTACGTGCATAGATATTGGTACCTTTTCGTTTTCAACTAAAGTCAACCGCTTTAGCGCTAATATTACGCTTTATTTAGTAAGCGATTATAATTAGAGTATCTATTTAGTGGCTCAGAAAATAACTCCTGAATTGTATATATCTTTGAGCTGTTCGTACTACTTTATTAGTATAACATTTGCATGGGTTGTCGAGTAGTTTAAATAAGAATCTACATTTGTGCGCATGTGCTTCACTAGTAGTCGAGTTAACAACCCAGGACTATTAACTGCTATGCTTCCAGGTGTGATGGACATTGGACCTTGCAAAAAGGGCGCTCCGCTCGTCATTTCATTTCCGCATTATTTGTTTGCTGATGAGGCCCATCAGAATTCCGTGATCGGCCTAAATCCACGAAAGGAAGCTCATCAGTTCTATCTCGAAAGCGACCCCTTGACCGGTGTTACGGTTTCGGTAAGAGCGCGATTTCAGGTGGGAGTCGTCATGGAGCGCGTACATGGCCTAGGGTACGTAGTTGATTACGAGTTGATCGATAGCCAATAAAATAGACCTTTTGCTAGTCAGTCTCCAGCATTCGTAGTTTAAGAAATTAGATGAATTGTGTTTTTTCATTAAATAATATGGAAACGAATTAGTTGATTCATCTGTTTAGAATTACTTGAAATATGTAAAAGAAACCGAGTTTTTGCAGCACCTGAAACTAGTCATTGACCGGTGCTTGTAGCCGGTTCGGATGTGCCCATTGGGCATAGGGTATGACTGCTTTACTCATATAGTTATCTCCAACTGGCACATGTTTGACTTAGCTGACGTTATGGAGATTAGACTCTTTTTTTAATATAGAGAGTCGTTTCTTTTTGCCTTGCTGACGGGTTACGGTTTCAGAAATCTCGGAACAATATTCGACGGCACCATCCCATTGTTTTGGCAAGAGCTCCAACTAGAAGCACTTCCACCAACTGTCTTTCAGCTCAGCATTCTTCGACAACTTCCTATTTATGCTAAACAGACCGCCTTGGTACTCATCGGTACGGCTATCCTCATCAGTTTGATTGCTGTCTTTCTCGTTTATCGGTACGTTCATTCTACATACGTACTTTAGTTTGCCACGTTTCGGTTGCCCTATAACGTTATTTTGCAAAATACGTACAAAGTGTATGTTTGAAGGTTGAACGATGCTTGTGTTTTTTTTTTGGTGTACTATTCATTTTAGTTGCTAGCAGTCGTGTCTATCTAGAGCGAAGCTTTGTGAGCCTCACTCTGTAATGCTCTATTATCATGGTTAATTCAGTCAAAGTTATACGCTTCATTGATCAGTTTCCTTTTTCTAGTTTACGTACAATTGAACGGTAAAATGCTATCTGTGTTATGTAATAGTACTTAACCAAAATTAATCATATGTAAAATCTCTCAGTGTACTTAAAGGCACATTACTCCATTAGCACCGAAAACCTATCCACTGATATCGCTGCACGCGTCGACAGCAGTAACGGTGGTCAGCTTTTCCCCAGACGAAAATAACTCATCAAATTTCCCCCTACTTAGCTTAAGCTTAGTGGTTTTCGATAAGCTAAATGGCTGTTACCATCAATTCCGTCCAAAAGGCTCCAACACAGAGGCCATATTCCAAGATAATAAGTAAATAAAGCTGTAGGTACACATAGTGAGATACAGGTGTCCGACAAACGGTGGCATCTGGCTCGCAAGGCGCTACTTTTTCTAACGCAAGCGTGACACGAGCAAAGAAAAGAAATTAAAGGAACATTTTATAATAACAAATAAATGATCTACTTGAATACTGAAGCGTGCAGTGGGAAAATTGCTCAAAATCTAACAATGCCTTACTCAGAATAATTGAGCCATATATATATATATATATATATATCTGCATAGCTATCATGTAGCAGTGACGATCCTCCAGTTTTCCCTTCTCCAATCAAATGTACTCTGTGACATATAGAGAGCTCGTGTTTAGGGAGACATAAGCGCTACGGCGCCATTGTCAACACTCCCTCCCTCAGAAAGATTTGTTTCAACAAGTGTGAATATTCGTCATGATGGCTATTTTCTGTTATTTCAAATTGTTATGATAATACATCTAGCGAGCTTTCTACATGCTAGAGAAATGCATGCAGAAGACTGATGTTGATGTTTTTTTTTTGTATTAGTTAACTAATTAGACGACTCAATATGAATGGGAATAACCCGATGCACTTCGGCTGAAGCGTCTCCTAAGGCAGTATTTATTCATGGATTGCTTAAGTTATGATGATGATGATGATGATGATGATGATGAAGAGGGGTGATAGTCGTGCAAAAGGGAACAAGTGAACGAAAGAAAGCAGGACAGATAAGAAACAGAAGTAAATAGATAATTGTAATCATACCATTAAACACAGATTAGATCACGTGTTTTTGTTTGATTGTATTTGTAAATACTTCAATCATTTTTGTTCACATAAGCGAAAGTGTGCAATTGATACATGCTTGTTCATATATAGATGTAATGTATAAACTGTCAATTAGAGAAAAATAAAAGGCAAATAAAGAGGCGTGCGATAATTTTGTTAGATTATTTCTGTATTTCTTTTCGTGCCGCTGTTTTGATAACGAGCATTACGACAAGTCGTAGGAGAGGCAATAGTACAATTTGTTGCCGTCGTAGGTAACAGTTCCAGTGTAAGTTGCCAAGATACTTATAGGCTGAAATTTTCTTCGCAATAGTATTGTGAGTAAGGCAGTAAATAAAGAGTCGTACAATGTAAGAAAAGTCGACTTGCTGATAAACCCACAACAAAACTCGAATATTGTTCGTTCTGGTGTTAGCATATTGGGAAGCGATCAAGCATTGAGCGTTGTAAGCTGAGATTAAGGCAAATAGCTTTGGATACTTTAGAATTTCGTTACTAAGTTATATATGCGCCATTTTGATCGATGACCTTCTGCCATTTCTCTGGTAACACCACAATCCTATTACCTTAGAACTTCTGTACTTTACGGACAAAGAATTCTAGCAAATGATATTTGTATTCCTCTATTTACAATAAATTAACACCACCAAAGAGACCGAAACAGATGATAGTCGGAAGATCCAAGGTCCAGGCTATATGGCGGATGCGTTAAGACTTATTATCCAATTTCTATCCATTCTTCTCTGATAGCTACAGATATACGTGGTCTAGCGTTGTCGTGGTCCACTAGCCGCGGTCAATCTTTTTTTGGCAGGTTGCTGTTGTAACCTTGTTGTAAACCATCATAGTATCTTTCACATCGAAATTTCCAGAACGAAAGTGACAGAACCGCATCTTTCGATAACGCATCTTGATTATAAACATGTTACATTTTTCCTTATCAGAAAAAATACACCCATTCTTAAGATGCCCTACCGTAAGTATGAATAAATGTAGCCCATTTACTACTGTCGAATGAGCTGATACACACGCCAAGTCGACTCCTTGCACCCGAAAAAGCCGTCTAGCTAGAAAAATACCGCCAACCCACAGAAAGTTCCTGCACTTCATTACTGAATAAAAAAACAACATTTTTTTTTATTACTGTGATAATTAATTAATAAGTTGGTCATTGCTCAAAACTTTCTGCTATCGTTCCATTAAATAGTGTACGCAGTGCTGCCAGAAAGTAGCGAAAAATTATCTCAGAGACATTTTTTAATCTTGCTTCAAGTTCTTATTCGTTTCGAGATGTAGGCCATGAAGGTGTCTGCCCAGTCAGCGGAAAAAGTTGGTCGGCATAATGCACGGAGAATGTGGACGGTGCGACAGGATCTTCCATTCGAAATCTAGGGGGGCAGCTTTGACTATATTGGCCGTGTGTGGCCTCGCGTCGTCATGGCACCGAATGAATAACTTTATCTCGTTTATCGACTCTTCTCTCCGGCATAGCTTGCTTGACTCGATACGCCTCAGTGAAATAAACGTACTGAACAATGGTCTGATTCATTGAAAGTAATTCGCAATGGATCAGTCAATACCAAACGCAATTGTTTTTGGGTGAAGATCCGTTTGAATTTTAGAACTCAGTCTCTCTACAGAAGTCATTTATTCCGATATGTTTCGTGTTGAAGTACGGACACTCGTCATCGCCATCGCCAGTGACGATTCAGTGTAAAAATATTGCGTGACGCTCGATATCGGGCGATATGTTGAAACGCAGCAGTAAACACTGTTTTTTTTATGAAGTTCAAGTATTTGTATAAACCCGAAGAGTTTGAGGTGCTTAACAACTGTCATGTCGTTGCAGCATATTTTTCGGTCTATCCTCCAATTGTCTGACAGTTGTCTTCCTTCAAAAGTACCTTTAGATGATTGTTACCAAATTCAGATGGCGAGAGCAGAGGGCATCCTCTAGGTTCTGGATATTGCTTTGTGACTCCGCAAACCAACCTTGAGCGTCTTTTTACCGGTATCTTTACCGTACACAACAGAGATATTCCGAACCGTTTCGGTAACGAAATGTACGGAAGGTGTCAAAAATGTTTATTGTTTTACCCGGAATATCCATCTTTAGAAGAGGAGGAAAGCTTTCAAGTAACGTATCAGAATAAGTGACTAGAAATGAAACGGGGATTCTTTAACAGCGAGAATCTTCCTTCCATCCTCATGAAGTTGTTACCTTCTTATGCGGCCATTAGACAAGAAGTATGGTCGTATCATAGGGCCCAAACCTCTTCGGTAGAAATCTCTTCGTCACAGGTATCATTGCTACCATGCATATCTAGATATACGAGTACGGTGAACAATTGTATGAAGGATGCATCATGGCGATGAGATTTTAGCCTCTGTATCTCTGAGCATAGGTCTTAAAGTTTTATGAACAGGTCGAATATGCGTAAACAAATATATTTCAATCAAGCAAACTCTAATTTAATAATATTAGCAAGTTTATGACAGCTGAGTCATATCCAGTATAAGGTGACTACAACCTAATAGACTAACTGAGATTTAATTTTAAAGTTCCTTTTGATCCTAATATTGAACATGTCATCAAGTTGATCGTGTTACTCATAGTTATTATATGATGACTAAACTTCTCCTATAGTCAAACAACAGAAATTCTTTTTCACAAGCGCTAAATGAACCTTGTCTTAACCCAATCTTGGCCATAAATATTATCGACAGCTTGCTTGAGCCAGTTAGATGATGTCGGACTGACTTTTGTTGAAAGCAACTACAAAATATCACACAGCAGTCGCGCCGATAAGCCTTTCAGCTTCCCGCTCTGTTCGCATGCGATCCAAGCGACCACTTTGTACCGCCAGTTACATGTATTGTAATATAACTATATATAAACTTTTTATTTTTTTGTTTAGCGCATTGCACTTGGCTGATATTGGCAACAAACATGATAATTACTATATACTTACATCTCCTATTAGAAATCGTAAAAATGCGATTCGAATAGCTGTTGTAATTATTAGTTTTTCAGTAACTTTACGGATACTATAGACGGAATACGCACACACTTCGCGTGCTTCAAGCGAAGCCTCAGAACATCGCTGGCTTGTCCGCTAGCCTTTCGCTGGTGGTCCTAAGGCGAAAAGCAACTTTTACATTCCCCGTGTTCTGCTTTCTCTGCGCAGTAAGGTAAGACGTTGGAATGAATGAAGAAAGTTTATTTGGCCAATGGCCGTTCAGTTGACCACCCGACTATTGGCCTTGTCCGATGCAACGTCGGCCATAAATGCAAGCGTTGGCAAGTCGAACCGCAAGCTAGCGCCGCAGGAAAGGATGCCCACAGTAAGACCCCGAGAACTATGGAGAAAGAGCTGCCAGTTATCTGCCACTCAGCTTGAAAACCATGGCCGTCAACCATCATCGTTGTGGACGAAGGACTCGCTGTTACGGTATTTTTCAAAAACGAACAAAAACCTCAGTTAAAGGAGTTTCTAGCGCGACTTTACCGCTTCTTACGCTCCGTCGACGTCCTTTTCGGTTTGGCTGCGGACATCTAACTGGAAGGAGGTCTACAAATGGTTAATGCGAAAATCCGCCTGTGTGAATTGGAGTATCGCGTCGAGTATTGTAGCTGAAGGTACGTCTGTTCAGGCGATTCGACATCGCCGCAAACCTTGCTCCGTTCTGCCATGCGATATTCATGCAGTGTTTATTATTCAGCGCCCGCGAAGGGCTCCACTGCTATACAAGTACAGGGGGCGAGACTAGCTGTCCTGGTAACAGGTTTTCCCCAAGTAAATTATCAGGTCGACATGAACATGAACTTCAACCTGAATCAACTCGGTCACGTGCCGAGTCGACCGGAGACAAAGTATACCGGTCGCCCAATGAAAACATTTTCGACCTGGTTTTAAGCAGTTATTGTTTGTTTTGACGAACGTGGTTACCGGCGGGTAGCTCAAAAATTATTGAAGCGTACGGCGTCTGGTGGATACCTCGCTCTCACTGGTATTATGGACTGTCCCAGTAGTGACTTAGGTGACGAAATTTCTGCCAGAAGGTATCATAAAGGAGAGTATATCTGCGATTGACGTAACGTTGTAGTCTTCTCAAAAATTCATCGTTCCTAGAGCGTGCTTTTTCATTGTTGTAGCACGAAAAAAGACGCCCTCAGTGACAACAGCGTGTCGAAGAACACAGCATTGAAAAATGTCTTGTAACAAATCATAATTATCTATGCTTAAGGGTTGTAAAGAAGCGTACACGCACTTGCTGAAAACGAGCAGCAGCCGCGTAGCGAACAGAGCAGGATAACGGGTGATATGATGTTGATAATTCACAACAAAAAAACCGTTGAGAAAATTAGGGTCACATTTAAGCTCTAAGTTTACGATCTATTGCTAAGTGCTCAAACGATAATATGCTTATAGTGTCGTTTTATTATAATACTGTGATAAACAGTTGTGTTTAACACGAACGAATTTCAGTTAATCTGCCGTATAGAGGGCTTTAAATGCTGTGTAACACTTCATCAACGGATAAATCCTGATAAAAGTGGAGCTTTCATTATTTTTGATAAATGAGCAACTTTCGATAAAAAGGTAGTACGCTAATGAATTACGTAAAACCTTCTTCAAGATATCATCTATGTACTGTAACGCATATCGATAGACGGTGTACATATATACAAAGTAGATTTATTCCTATATATATATATGTGGATGTAAAGTTTCATATCATATATATATACTTTCATGTTATATATAAAAAAAATGTATCCTTATATACATAACATGAAAGATAAATCATATAGGCGTCGATGGCTGAATTTGAATCAGCGAAGTTAACCTATCGCATCAAAAAGCGTGATAATTACGGAGACCATCGCAGAATGGACCTAGATTACCTGACGAGATCATATCCGTCAAAAAGAAAACAGCTTCACCTTATTACTTTTTTGTGTTTCTTTTCACTTTTAATCCGTACATTATCGTATTGTTAATTAACAACAACAACAACAACAACAACTCTCGATGAGAATGTATCACCAGCGTAAATCATTGCAAGAGGCGCTTCTGTATAAATAGATACTTTCCATTGTATAAATAATAGAGGAAGGAGATGCCAATCGCCTATAAACAGGCTTCACTTTACTGACCTTTATGCTCCATTGACCACTGTCTGAAAACAAGATAGGCTGATGACTATATCCAAAGGTTAAAACAACCAAGTATGCTATAAACACAAATGCTTTAAATCGAGAAAGTTCAAGATCATCATCCCCCGAGTCTAAGCAGCGATCGCCCGTTTCCGTGAATCGTGATACGAAACGGTAAATAAAGGAAAAGTATATAGTTGCACTAGTACATAGCCTTTGACCAGGTCTATCGTTCACGTGGAAAGCTACATTTCTTTGGCCTCCAGTTATTGTATGTTTTTCCTGCTGCTTGTTCTATAGTTTCGGCCTAAAGCTTATCAAATTAATACGCTACCTAATAAGGTTACCTTGGCTGTTTTCAATGCGATTCTGGTTAGTCGAATCAGCAGATCTATTAGCTAACAAATAAAAGTGAATTAACGCTTCATGGCAAAATAAAAAAAGCACCTCTGCCCCGCTTTGTCCCAGCTGATTAGTCGTGTATCGCATTTTACAAACCTAACTGAAGTTTGAAATATAACAAGCAAAATGTTAGTCTATTTTGTTTCACCTTTTTTTTTTCAATAAACTCCTATAGAATTTTGATCGTTTGTTAGGCTGTCACAAAACACGCGTTAGCATACGAACATGTGTTTCCGAAAACAAACATTCAGTTAATGGCGCAAATTTTCAAATGCCTTATGCATATTTAAAATCCGAAAGACGATATTGGTTGTACAGCATACATGGCGAAAATATAGCAGGACTGGTAAGCACCGTTTCGAAAGTTATATTTTTAGCGCGCTGCTGTGATTTATTCTCTGTAAATGGAGATAAAGATTATCGTAATTAGCAGAGCGATTCCAGTTCTTGCTTGCTATGAACATTCAACTAGCTTTTTATGTCTATAGATTTAAACTGTTTACTCTGCCAGATTATATAGGACGTGAAGGTGATCGAGGTGGAGATTTTGAACCTGCTGAGTTTTGGCGTGATAGAACTAGGTAGTAAGGAAGCAAAGCTACAGCGACAAATTTCCCGTAGAACGTGCGTTATACAACAGGAAAAGATGCTGGATCAGTAATGATAATGAGCATACAAAAGATCCTGTGAAAAGTAAATAGCTATACTTGGAATACGATTTATCTATAATTTAAAGAGGGAGTTTTTGTTGAAGACAATAGTAATACTACGGTTCGAGATAGGGACACTTAGGTTTTGGAGAAAGAGAAAGTATACGAAATTATAGATACTAAATAATAAATAAACAGGTTATCTGTTCTATATAGGTAGCTATACTGACTGATCGTCACAAATGCAATGGGACGAGCAAGTATTTAACATTTATTAGCACTCGGCATTTGTGATTGTTTTACGCACAGTTGGAATAGGTCAAAAACAACAATCGCGCACGTATTAATTAGGCCCTAAGAAATGCTATTCCGTCGAAAGCCTTATGTGACTGAGTAAAACTCTGTCCAGAGTAATTCGAAGTTTTTTAGACGAGAAGTGTAAATAGTTGTATAGATCTTGCACGTTCTGTTATTGCGTACTTCAGCGGTTATTGCGTACTTCTTGCTTTCAGTGCACGGTTATTCCGTGCCACGGTGGCTCTTCAGCAATCAAAAGTTAGTATTTAAATAGAAAAATGACAGGCTTCAAATAGTCAAGGCCATCTATCTGCCCTGATTTTGTAGTACAGCTCGAATACTGCCAGCTGGAGTTTCTTCAAAGAGTTCCCAAACCCCGCGGAAGATTAATTAGGCTTCAATGATTTCAAATGTCAACAAACAAAGGGAACATAGATTGCTTACTTTCTAGGCAATTTATTGTCGTTTGTCGGGCAAATACGTAATGATGTTTATTTTCAATTAAGGCAACATACCAAACAATCGAGAATCAAGTTAGTATGTTGAACGGTTAACGAGCTTACAGCTAAAATATTTGCATTTGAAGACAAATTAATAACGAAAACACAGATTTGCATATGTACTTACAGAGCAACAAAATGAAGTTAAGTTGCAGGCTAGACTTTATTTTCAAAATTATTCTTACTGTAAAACTTTGGTTCTTTTTTTTCACGAAGCTACATAACTAGCTGAACACGCTATAGCGAATATATTCGTATAAACGTTTCTGTTTATGGTAGAAACATTGTTTCGAAATAGGCATATCATAAGTTATTGAACATAAGTGTATAATATTGTAGACATTACCCATCCAGAGCTGGCAGTAGCTCTATAAATAGAAAATCGGTATACTATAGGTGGCAGTTATCCTAACCCATTCCAAATTGAGCCACTTCCACTTTTTAATTTTCTAACCCAGTCTTCTAGTGGTGGCTTCAAGACCAATACAATCAGGTGGTTTAGGCGCATAGACCAGTGAGCGAATAAATCAGCACTTATCAATATAAAGGCCAACACTTCGCTTGAAATGCGCCTTTTTAACTTTTCCCGCGTAGCGTTTTGAGTTTCGCCTTCGGTACCACTATTCCGCCTAGGTTTAGACGGCTAATTGAGCTCTTTCTAATAGATCCTAGCAAACATCGTTGCTGGAAGAAGTAAACAAGATCGTTTTGACGCAGACTAGAAAAACGCGCTAATTAACAAGTAATTAAATTTTAATTTTCCATCTTAAGCTAACATGGTTAATTACGAATAAAATTATATACAAGCAAATAATAATAATGCTTGCGTAGAGGTTCGTGCTGAGTCATTATCGTCAGCCCTATCAGATGGACTCATACACATTTATACAGAATTGACTCGTGAAACAGTGTCCACTGCAAAAAATAACGAAATGTTCTAAACTAGGGTAACTGAATAAGTTATACCATAAGTTTAACCTCACTTACGGGGCCAGGCGGATGGTCGTAGATTGCGGCAAGGTGACTGTGATAGGCTTCAAACTGACTATTGCGTGTTAGCAAGAAAAAAAGCTAAAAGGGTAGGTAGTGATTTTCAACTTCTTGTCTATACGCTCCGATACATTTCGCTATATGTAAACACTTTGTGCTTATTGCGTACAAATTTCTGTTCGTTGTCTTGGTGAATACGGTACGTACGGGCCAAAGGGTCAGTGCCATCTATACGGAAGCCGATTTCTAATAATTTCTAACTAATTGAACGTCCCATTGAAACGGTACGCGCTAAGCACGATCTGACCGATTGGCATCTAACGAGCTGAGGATCCATTTCTATTGACACCTTCACAGTACGTTACGTATCTGCACCGTTCCGTTAGCTGCTATCGTATATCATCGATACTCTTACTAGAGTATCTAGAGTATAATGTCATTAACCATGCCTGCAGTTTATCGACCTCAAATGATTTCTTCTTTTCGTCTACAATCGATACAGGGTATCTTCTTAACATACGTAGCTTTTTCTTACGTATTCGAAGAGTTTGCTATCTGATAAAACCATGGTGCCAATCTGCTGGCTTATATATTGTTTAGCTTCATCTCCTGCAGGAGCACAAGTTATCTTTCCTTGTACATTAAGGACAAAGCAATAGCTAAGAAATAGTCTATATCGAAATAGATGGGTTTCTATTTAGAGATAGGTGATTTTAAATATATTTCACAATTGCAACATTACCAAGATCACAATAAAAATTTTGATAACAATAATTATAAGACTCTACAGAAACTTTCAAATCGCTTCAAACTTCAGAACTCCCAAGTCTTATGACTGAAAAGCGGTCACTTGGTGGGCAAGCTAAAAATGACTATCAAAAGTCCATTGAGCCGCAGAACAAAACGCCCCCCAAAAAATTATTGGATAAAATGGAAGCCGATGCGTCAAAAGTTCAGTGAAGAATCAGGTCAAATTGAGCTTTATGAACTACTCCAGTTCACACTTAGGCTTTCTCAGAAAAACTACCTTACAGGCTCTCAGGCGTAAACGACGTACACAAACAAATTTAATATAATTGTCACGCGTTGCTACTATTTATGCAGCTCTGCATAACAGTGGAGTATGACACCGACGTTGAAAGCCTATACATAAAGGAGTCCTGTAAATTTGAAGCTTTTTACAGCTTTTGATTAGAACATTACCATTATTACACATGTCTGTCCAAACTCAATTTTAGCGACTTACTCATGACCTTGTGGAAAAATCGTCCAAAGTGGATATTGGTGTTCTGTCAAAGAACCTGAGCCAACCGATATGACGAGTTATATTGTTTTTCTACGCCTATCAAGAAACATAATTGTAGAAAAGCAGCACGTCATTGAAATAAAACCGCGATATAAGGTAAATAACTACTTAATGAACTTCTGTATAGATATTTTATATTAAGTATATCACGACCAAACCTACAAACTAGATCCTTATAGCATACATCTTTCCAATCCACAGCTCAAATAACAGCTACTTGCACGTGTACAGGCTAACGCTATGTAAAGACGAAACGACTTTCCTTTTATTTCGTTAGCCAAACACATGAACTTGGAAAATTTAGGATAGAAAAAAGGTTGGTATGATTTTTCTCAGGTTTACAAGATAAAAAAATTCTTGATTGACTTTTATGCGAAACTATAGTAAAACGTCAAACGAAGTTAATGAAAAGAAAAACAAAAGACCTCTTTTGTAGAAGATATGGTCGGGCTACGGTAAAAGCAGCTCAAACATACGGTGGCCATTAAAAATTGCGTGATGATTTGCGTTAAGAGCCTGGAAAGCTTGATGAGCAGATGAACGCTGCGCTTCAAACCTCATCGTGCTGAATCAAGAGCTTTGACTTTTGGCTCCCCTTAGAAATGGACGCTCTCTAGAATGGAGGCAGATGTCTTTTAGAATGGAACGGGGCTACACGTATACAAACGAGTTTATATGGTTTGTGCATATTTTCAATATCTATCTATCTATGTAAATCTATCTATCTCTCTATCTATGTAAATCTATCTATCTCTCTATCTATGTAAATCTATCTATCTATCTATATCATCGATCTATACAATCGATCAATAAACAATTTAAACGATCAGTAACATTTTTTCCTAGGTAACTGATGCTTTCTTCGCTGTCCGTAAACTCATCTATTTGTCGTTTAAATATGGTCTTCAAAATACAGTACTATCAAGTAATTCAATCAAATGATTGTGTCATCCCCATACGCGTACCTATGTTTTTTTTTTGGATTTGTTTTTTGGACTACAATTGGACAATATCCTGATAAATCAACAACGTGTAGCAAATGAGACATAAGTAACGTATTATCCATCTACGGCAATCGATCGATATTATTTTTTTAGTTGTAAACTTTTCCTCACCTGTATGGTAACAACAATGAGCTTCTCCTATTATGACAATTGTTTCCACATTGCGGTCAAGGATGGCTATACCGGTCTGTTCAGTTAGTTCGAATCCTCTTGGACCGCGCCATTAAATTGAGTTTTTTTTCCTTTTTAGAGTGACATCAATCAATAACTAGCTGTCATTTCTATTAATCGGATAGACATCGCAAATCGAATCTACATAAAACCTATGCACACCAACGCAATGTCGTTTTCACGGTCAAAAGGATCCAGAACGCATCCCTATAGCGACTAGTAACAGTTATGTTAGCGTTTAATTTTTGACTAACGTCCGCTTAGGTCTTTACGCATACTTTATGTATATATTACGTCCACTAGTATCGCAATTGTGCGCGTTATATAACCGTAAACATAAAACAAGCGAGCGGATTTCGTCGTCGAGGTACGCAATTTTCCTGTCCCTAACTCGGTTCCGTAACTAATCATGCGCGATTAACAAAATAACGAAAGTATACTACCGAAAAGAAAAATGTCTGACTTTCCAGTTTGTTAGTTACTGTGTAGCTTGGATGATGGCTGGGTTGAGTGCGACACCGTCATGTGCGCTAGTACTTACTTACCTGCTTTATATGTGTCTTGTATTTGAAACTTGGTAAGAGACGCCAACCGTCTGCAGCGGTAGTCAAGGATCAAGAACCGCAAATTTGGCCATTGCCTGAAATTTATCACAAATTTGGGAAGATCTGGTGGGTGCTACGAGATAATAGGCTTCTCGTAGCCGCGCTTTTAGATCTATCTTTTGCGAATATGGACGTACTCTTCCATCCCTGCCTGCAAAAACTAAATCGAACGGAAACTGAGCGTTTCGCGGTCATCTCTCATTCAAACAATCGTACCAAACTTTGACGGGTATCGACAGCTTTGCACTGACTGATTACCGGCAAAGATTATTAGACATACGGATGAGCCCAAGAAGAGATCAGTGTTTTAGCTACGAACAATGATCTGTTCATGGCTTTTCTAATTCGCTAGTCACTGTTGACAATTGCCAGCAATTTCCAGACAGAAACAATCACAGTGGCTGTGCCATCTGTCGCCGACCTTTCTGAAATCTTCCGTACCTGCTTTCCCGTCCCCCGAAATCAACCGAATTTACGCCCTGGCAGCCATCCTTGCTATATTGTACAGCGTGTTTCTTCTATCTGCCAGCCAGCCAGCCAGCCAGCCTACTGCTATTAACACGTATTAGGTTATAATACGTGAGCGCACGTGCCCATGTCAATGAACATAGCATAGGTGGCTGTTGTTGCTGATGCTGGTTTCTCAATAAATAGAAACGCAAAATATAATGAGGACGTTATTTCTATCAAAATAATCGATTGCCTTAAGCGTTTTCTAGCAAAGAAAAGGGTGCGGTAGCCTCTAGCTTTTGTCAGTGACGTATTTATACAGCATTGGTATTGGCCCGCTTCTAGACAGCCGTAGAGTCTGTGACAAAACCGTCGTCATCTACTCAAATTCTGTGTAGTGTACGTTTTTAAAATGCGACCTGCATGTAGGCTTGCAGTAGCTTTCGCTGTCCTAGCCCCCGAAATAATTAGTCGTGGACAAGAAGATGCCGAAATGATTGGGGCAGTGAGATACGTTTCCCCATAGCATATGATGTAGGATTGTCGACTAGATTCTAGTGTATGATGGATAGTCTCTTTTTAATAAGATGAAAATTGACTTGCCATACATTGTGATCTTCAGAGAAGGACCGTGACGATCGCTGCTTGTATTGCCAAACTGTAAATAAACGCATCTCTAATGGTTTCACATTAAGCCAAGTAGTGTACGCCTACAAATGGTCTCCTGGAAGATAACTTTTGTATTCTGGTAAATGATAAGATTCCAATAATAAGGTTATAATCGCATGTTTGTATTCGAACTCGAGGTTCATTTATTGCTTAGTATCAGCTCGACGAGCAGATCTATTTCACTGGAGTGCATTATATTGCATTGCTTACAATATCATCAAACCTGCCCGATCTGCGCAGCGAATAGGTGGTTTTTCGCCTTTGGCCTGCGAGGGCTAGGATGTAGTGAACGGGTTTCCCGTACTGATGTAGTTATCTATTGTGTAGGGTATGATTATAGATTCCTACCTCAGTTCCGCCTTTGTACGATAGTGAACCGTTCGGCATGCTAAATCCTAGGTGGCCAGACCAATACACCGATCTATCATATATTTGATTGCCATTATTTTCAAATAGTTCTTTGATTTTTTGCATAAAATAGTTATTGTTGGATACGAACATGTGTCGCATGGACACGTACTTTTTTTCCCCCATTATATCGTGACATCA
>NW_019211454.1:35461405-35501051 GCF_002443255.2 Varroa destructor
ATGAATCTTCCAGTTGTTGCATATTCGATGCGAAATATAGACACCTTCTGATAGAATGAAATCGTTCTAATCATGCCCTCTATTAACGGATAGTTTGTCGTTTGCTTTTTCCAACGTTGGGTTTTCAGAACATCAGCTCCAGCGCCCGCTTCCCTAACATCGAACTCACTTCCAACTGCACCTTTAATCATGCGTCGCGTTTTCGTCGTGGGTGTCGGTATGACACCATTTGTGAAACCCGGTGACAAAAAGCGCGACTATCCGGTCATGGCTAAGGAAGCCGTTGAAGCAGCGTTGAAGGATGCCCGACTCGAATACAAAGAAATTCAACAGGCCGTATGTGGCTACGTGTATGGTGATTCGACTTGCGGTCAAAGAGCTCTATATGAGGTCGGTCTCACTGGTATTCCTATCTATAACGTGAATAATAACTGCTCTACGGGTTCAACTGCACTTATCTTGGCGAAACAGCTCATTGAAGGCGGTCTGGCAGACTGTGTCCTAGCATGCGGATTCGAGAAAATGGATAGGGGCTCGCTTACCAGCAAGTTCAGGGACCGTGCAAATCCAATTGAAACACACGCCAAAGTTCTTGCTTCGACATATGGTATCTCACCTGCACCCATGGCTGCACAGATGTTCGGTGCCGCTGGCATAGAGCATATGGAGAAATACGGCACGACAAAAGAACAGCTAGCGATGATCGCTGTCAAGAACCACAAGCATTCGGTAAACAACCCCAACTCACAATTTCAAGTGGAGCATACTCTTCAAGAGGTGCTTGAGGCGCCTCAAGTGTTTGGCCCACTAACGAAGCTGCAATGCTGTCCCACTTCTGATGGAGCGGCTGCCGCCATTCTTATGAGCGAAGACATGGTGAAGAGGCTGGATCTTCAGGATCAAGCTGTAGAAATTCTCGCCATCGAGATGGCCACCGACTTTTCGTCAACCTTTGACGAGAAGTCCTGTATCAAAATGGTCGGCTTCGATATGACTAAGGCAGCCGCCGAGCGTGCATTCAAGAAAGCTGGACTAACGCCAAATGATGTTCAAGTTATAGAGTTGCACGATTGCTTCAGCGCAAACGAGCTCATCACGTACGAGGCTCTCGGTTTGTGCCCGGTAGGTAAGGCTGGCGAGTTCATCGACCGGGGGGATAACACCTACGGAGGCAAGTACGTCATTAACCCGAGCGGGGGACTCATTTCAAAAGGACATCCCCTGGGAGCGACCGGCTTGGCTCAGTGCTCCGAGCTTTGTTGGCAGTTACGTGGCACTGCCGGCAAGAGGCAAGTTCCCGGTGCAAAAGTGGCTCTTCAACAAAACGTCGGTCTGGGAGGTGCCAGCATAGTAGCACTTTACCGACTTGGCTTTCCTAAGTCCAAATTGTAAACCAATCAATATTTAGGCTGGCGAATAGAAATTGTGATTCATCTAGAACGTAATGAGCACATTATAAGCAAACAGTTACTCACCAGAATATATTTTCTATCGAACTATGTGATCAAATACATCTATAGATTCAGCTAAAAATACAAATATAGTACCGATGCAGCTGCGAGAAAACAGGACTATTTACGGAGTCGAGTATTGTTAACGAACAAAGCTGCCTCTAATCACTCAAAGATGCTGTGATTTCGCCTTCATTGAGGTTTAATGACTTGGATTTATATTAATTTGCAAGACGACATGTTGGCTGAACAATTGTATACAGAAATTCAAGTTAAAGATACGAAGAGGGAATAAAGTGACGTGACCAGCGTGAGCACTACTCGCACGGGTGCAACTAATATTAAAGGAGGCTAGTTTTATTCGATAGGTACTGGAATCCATGTATATCCTTTACGCAAGGATATTACCATCATCTCACATTTACTATGAGGTAACTGTCCACGTTGCCATTTAGTTATTGGTTGCTATACTAAAAAAAAGAAACGTGTATGTACGATAATGCGAATTGCAGTGTAAGATATATTAATGCCTCGATCTAATTATAATCATTTTTTTCATACGGTTAATGCGCGATCGCTATTAATGCTGATCTGAAATGTTCCTACTGAGTCACTGGTTCGAAGAAAATCTTAGATAGCGTATAGAATAGAATAGATCCGTTAAATTTATATAGTATTAATTAACTTTTATTATATTTTTCAGCGTTCGTCCCTGTTAGTGGTTTTCAGCACGGCTGTATGAGAGGCAGCAGTATTATTTTATCGAAGTGCTGTTATCATATGGTGACCATAGTGAAACTGCTACAGGATATACACTGTCGTATATATCTACATATATGTATATATGAGAATGGGCTTTGCTTTATTCGAAATTGTTCTTGGAGTCAAGTATTCTTCGGTGGCAGGCTATGGGCGCTCTTAGGTAACATTAGGAGGAAAAACGGTGTTCGAGTTGACATATTCTTGTCGCAGATACAAATGACTTATAGATGCTATGAAGGAACAAAAACCGCTTACTGCTCACTTGGTAAGGATATGCAACCTCTACGTTAACTGAACTAAATAAAGAACTTTGTGATAGATTTTCCAAGATAGAGGCGTAAGCTTTGAGTGTCCAAGGTAACATCTTCTCAAGGTAACCAAGGCACCTAAAGTTACCAACCAGGCACAAAGAAAAGTGTAAATTTTTTTAATATCACGGTTCGTTTACAAAAAAAAACGGCTAGTACTTTACAACAAATAAATAAATACTTGGAAATGATTTCTAATGTCCGCAAACGGGATGTATATATTAGACACCTGTAAATGGTAATATGAACTGTTCTCGAACACGAAGGAGTCCCACGGAGAATGGTCGGTGCCAAAATTGGATATCCCTGGGCATTGGTCGAGCAACTTTTGGAGAGAATTTTCATTTCAAAATCATCCGAATGATCGAAGTAGTTTGATGATATGTATATACAGGAGTGTATGACCAAAAGCGTGTGCTATAAATAGTAGTTAATCCCTTGCTGAATGCTTTAACAAATTATATTCAAGATTGGTGCCAGCCATCTTTATCACTTGCATAGCTTTGCAGTTTATTATGGGGTGACCTTGATAGAAGCCTAACTAAATGTAGCATAAAGTCCTATTTGGCCTGTTTCAACGCATCCGAATAAGTAACGTACTGTTGTGAAGAAGTAATTTAGTTCGTCATGCTTGTTTTGAAGATTACTTCAAAAGAATGGATGAATTTTCCAAGTAGTAAATGGCTGTCTAAATCTACAAAGGCTGGCATGTTTGCGTCGCCTCCATTTAATTTGGTTAAATTCAACAGATAGCAACCACAGCTCGAACGTGGAGTTGATTCTGGAAGTAAGTGAAGTATACTATAGGCCACCCTCCCCCTCTTCCCCCCGTACTTTCCGTCATCTTATGTGATGATGTAATAATAAAATGATCAGAATTATTACATTACTATGAGCTATACTTATTGGCTAGTAAAAGGATGCAATCTATGAGAGGTTCATACTTCGTAGTGCCTCCGAAGCGCACATACGGACCGTTTTCACTTTCTCTACCTTGTATTTGAGAATATGACTGGTAGTGTACCTTCCCGGCGATCGTTCCCAAAAGCGCGAGGTCAGGCGCTGTCACCACCTTTTCGTGCGAATCAAGAGATCTCCATTCAATCTTTGGAACAGTTATGATTGTTTTCCAGTAAAAACTAATCTTTGACGAACACAATTGTAAGCTTCTGCTGAGATGGATTTCTGTCTGTCTTTCCCATTACTTGGATCATCATGTTGTCTGGCATGTAGAAATACTGACGCTTTTCAAAAACCATATCGAGGTACTTTATGGTCACATCACATTCCACTGGACCAGATACTGCATTAACCTGCCTATGAAGCTTAGTCTGAACATTGAAACGCCGTTCGATAAGGTATATCGCAAAACGAAAGGCAGACTTTGTCGTGTCATGCCCAGTAAACAAATATGTCTCAAAAACGATAGGATCTATCTCTGAGATTTCTCCTTCGACATAAGTCATAATCATCGTATCGAAAAATAGTTTCTTGGATTTGGGATGTCGACGGCAATTTGGTTCCCCAGCGTTTGAGTTTAGTTCGGACTTTACGATCCGTTTCTTGACTACCTTCTTAGTATGCGGGTGTACGAAATTCAGACGCTTCTTTTGTCTTCGTCCATTGTCTATAGAATCGTATTCGAGGTTGCTTTAGAAAAGTGGGTTCGTCACTCAGATCAGGAGTGGCCTAATGATTTCATGCATATTATTCAGGTACGTTTTTGACGGAAATTGACGCCCGAGGTCGCACCGGTCGATTTTATAAGCAATATTAAGTGTTATGACGCAACTATGGATTAGAAGGCAGTCTTTATCGATTAGACATTTGGCAAAATTTTCACGTGGGCATTCATCGCTGCAGCAAACCTACCAATGAACCCACAATGATGTGTTAGTGTCAGTATTCTTTTTGTTTTGCACAAATATTTCCCGTTGAAATGACTAAACCTGTACCAGTTAGTGGAGCCTGTACACAAACCCTTTCCTAATATTGGTCGTATGCGTGAGCGTACTTGAAATGGCAGGGTCACCTACTTTCGATACGCCGGCTAAACTTCGAAAGAATCGAAAAATAAATAGTTGCGTGGTCGTCTGCACATTTGGCGAAGAGACCGATAGCTCTGTTGCTTCCAACAATGATGAAGATGACGATTAACTAAGTCTAGTACATTACTATTCGATAAAGGCACGTAGTATAACATAGTCTCATATAACGCCAGTTTGTCACACATTGAAGACCGTGCAGAACACTGAATGTTCAAACTCACTTACGGATCTTGCTTACCTTAACTTGCGACTCCTGAGATCCTCACCTGAAGGAACGGTAGATCATCACAAGTTCTGTTTGACTAATCAGCTTACACAGTATGAAATAGTCGATGATATAATAAAGTAAGATAATGAAACGCCGATAAAATTAGCTCCGTAGTGGTATCGAAACGCAAATACCCACCTTGGATTAGGAGGACCCGAGCAGGATACCGTTTGTAGCAGCGTTCTGGCAAAGCTCTCCTCGAGTAGTACATACGCACGTATAGCGTTAAATCTTTATGCATTTTTGTATTTACATGGCAAAGAAGTTCCTTATAGCGAATTTCCGTAGATCTATTTTGCGATAGAAAGCTGATAGGAACACGCTACAGGAGAAGTAATGCAATTTTCACAACCATGTAAAAATAGCCCCTTTACATACGGGAGTTGTGTAGTTATATATCCTGATTATAACAACAAAGCTTTTTCTATCCTGTAAAACGTATTTAATTTCTATTTTTATCTAACGTCACTAAACAGGGTAATTTTCTAGTACACTAAACCTTTCGAATTGATTTTTTTCCTTTGCTTTCCTTTGAAATTGCTTTCCTTTGGTAGTAACACAGTAGAGCGTATGAAAAAACCCAAATTTTCACAGCGTTCTATTTAGGAGAGTAAACTGTTAATAACACGATTCCGGAGATTTGCCGAGAACGGAACGAATGCGACTAGACGTTATGGGCCTTCGGCGCAAAGTATACAGGATTAAATTTGTCAAAGCCCGGGAAAATACCGGAATTGCGACAATGGATATTGGCATTGCAGTCCTTTCTCGGATAAATTTTCTGCCGACTTCTGTTGCTCCATCTAGTTTTCGAGTTGTCATGGTGACTGGCGGGTATAGGCCTCGGCTCTTCTTTAGAACAATACTGAAGTACTTTTCTTTTTTATATAATCGTCGGAACTTAGCTCTTTGGTGATTGGGTTTGCTTCGAGTTCTATAACCCGTTGCTCGATTCTTATCTGGGTAAGTGAAGGTATGAATTTTGGATGGAGCTTTTTTGAAATGACGTCAAAAAAAATTATTCCAAAGTAATGGGTTCAAAATATGGGCTAGGAAGTGTCAGATGTTTTCATATTGAGATAGTTCTCACCCAAGGAAGGTGCCTAATATTTTATCGGTGTCCTCATATTTGTTTCGTAAACAATATTAGAAGCGAAACGCTACAATCGATATTTTGTCGTGCTTTTTCTAGGGAAATAACCAAGTCGATATTAATCAACGAACCTACACGACACATTTACCTAATGTTAATCGGATACATGAAAATCTATTCTGTGTAATTGGCCTTGTAAATAATCGATGCTGGTCTAAAACTGAAAAACACCCATAAAGTAATTTTATGGTCTTTTAGGGATTTCATGACATCTCCTAAAAATGCACCGGAAAGGATTTGAATCTTTCGCTCCATATCTATTTTTTTTTTTAAATTTACATCTGATGAAGTGTTTAGGTACAGAACTCTGACAGCCGCCGTCAAATACGCTGAGGTGGCGTGTTGCTTTGCTTGTTCAGACAATGGCAAAAAATAAGGCGGATGAACTGTATAGGAGAATATAGAATACGGTTAACCCATTGGGTAAAAGCGATAGAATCTACAGTTTGTTTGAGAACATAGATATCAAACAAATCAAACCCACCGGTTACAGTATTCAAGGGTTAATATGGTATGAGTAACAGTTTTGTAATAGATGTACATATTACATATTACACAGATCTACAATAGATGTGATTTTTATTTAACGGGAACGAAAAGGAATTAAACGAAAAGGAATAAGTTCTGACAGAATAATAATTTAAAATTGTAGATTAAAAAAGCTAGAGGAGCTCTAAAGTTTCAAAGTCTATTTTACCTTTGTGATAACTTCGTTTCGTAAACGATTCACTGTTGAACTGCAACATCTGCAATATTCCTGAAAATATTACTATTCGTAACTTCTAACATTAGTTCCGAATATTCTGTAAAATGTACCTAACTAATCGCGTTACACTGTGATCAAAGCGCCAGTTTTTATTTTTCTAGGCATCAGTCAGTCCCGGACTCACTCCTTCAGGCTTCGCTATCGACGTGCATAGATAATGCTACACTCGTGTACGTTACAATGTAGATGAATAAATGAAAATTTCCCGCACAAAATAAGCACAATTTTCCGAATTGGATATCACTCAAATAGTGTATGTTAAGATAGGTTCATATATGGCTAATTGGTATTTAAGTTTTTGTAGCCGCTGACGTCTTTTTCTCAAGTTTTATTCTACAACGTAATCTTTGATATTCTTAAGAAGCTTGTCTATATTACTGTTTGATGGCGGATAGTGTTATAACACGAAGGCCATTAAGATTTTTCACGAAATCGTTCTATCGCCTATGAGCGAATTAGCAGGTTTTATAAAATCGTCCCTACTTACCCTATCTGCAGTAGGTTCCACCCTCCTTCTTCCGATCAGCCCTTCAATGGAACTGCGGTAAAAAATAATTGCATTTTTTCTTGACTGTTGGAACCATTATACAAACGAATGTAAAACTGACGTTACTTTAAAATGACCCTGATGGAAAATACGCGATACTCAAGCAATCAAAGAGCCTTGAAACTCCGTGGTGCCTTTGAGGTATTTCTAACTGATAGTTTATAATTATCCGAGGGGCAACTCGGGAATGGAAGGAATGATTTTTTTCTTTATTTTTCTTTTTTAAATTTTCTGTTATGTTCGCCCTCATTTCTTGTCCGCATCCAGGAAGCGTCACTACCAGCTGTCCATCATTTGCTTATTTTTCCTAAAACTATCCGGCTCGTTAATTCAGTTGTTATCTATTCGTAACGCTCAATATGTCTATCCTATATACAAAAAATAAGGTTTCACTTGTTTTTACTCATAAATTACATGAACGCATCTTCAATAAATATAGATGTCATATTCGAAATAAAATAAAATATCGTATGCCTTGCAGATTTTTTTTAAATTAAGAGTTGTAGTCAATGCGGGTAAATTGATAGAAGATTAGGATAGGGCAACGTGACCATCTTGCCTGACGGGTGATCGCCATCGGTGATAATTTGTGCTGTTTGACGATGTTCAGGAGGCGAGCGGCCCTACAGAGTCGTGATGTTGCTGACTTTACGTGGCGAAGATTGAAAAAGTTAAAGAATGCTGAAGACATTTAATATGTCTTCTAGAATATGATTCAATACAGAATTTGCATGGATAAGTTCAGAACACGTACGAGGTACGGTATGAACTTCCGTAGCAGCTAGTGTGAATTCGGAATGTAGTCTACAATTAGATCCTTAGTTATTTAATTAAATTTGGCACAAAGATGAAATTAAAATAAAATTTCATGACGTACAGATGAGGACAAGTCCTGATAAACGTCACCCGATAAGGTCAACATAATAAAGAAAAAAAAAAAGGAACTAACATTTGATTACTACGCCTGCGTGGAAGCACAGTCATTTATGGAGTGGGTTTTTCAGTTTAACATGTGTCATGTTCCTTATAAACAGTTTATATACAACTGATTGAATCTGTTGGTAAAAATTATTCACATATACAGTTCGTGATTACATATTGTATTTAGTAATTAGCAATGAATGTTATAGTTAATGTCCAGCAGTAATTACGTGAAATTCATACCTTCTAAAGCCATGCAGTTTTTCCTTCTTTGAATAGAATAACGGAGCCGCAAAATGCCACAACCAAGACCTAATTTTTTACTTTGATTTCAGCCTCGATTTTTGTTATGAGATTTTTTTTTGGCTTTGCCACCTCGACAGTTAATTTCGAAACGAGAATTTATCAGAAAGTTACCATTTATTTAATTATATATAAAGTACAATGCAAATTGAAAGTTGTTTGCCTTGTTTAACTTAATAACAGAAAAGCGTTCCCTGAGCCTGTTCGGCGGCTACGTACTGGTGGTGACTATCTCTTCTCTTGGACCACGAGACCTTTATAACAATGGCGAACTTCTGACGAATGTAATTTTTCGCACCAGCCGGGCGAGGCGAGCATTGATGGCAGCCCTGGGTGTTGTCTGGGATAAATTGTTCGGAATTAAACTCCTCCAGGTTAAGGAACACGTCACAATCGCGATGTAGCTTACAAGTTGATCTGGCTACTTTTCGCCTTGGAAATCAAATGACATTGATCATCGTTGATTTTTTAAACTTTCGCGCTGTCATTGGTATTCGAAGCTAAAGACGCATGAAATTCAGTACCATGTCCAGGTGTTTCATTTGTGTAATGTATTCTATTGTGATGTCACATTCAGCGCGGTCCAAACGAGATTCATACAGTTTGGTTTTGACATTTGGAAGCAGTCACATGAGAAATGTGGCAAAATCAAGAGCCAGACTCGTTGTACCATGGACGGTAAACATAAATGCGACGAGCAGATTACGCAGGTTTGTTTTAAATTCTTTCTTATATAGCAGTGACTTCACAAGGGATCGGCCCGCATTAAGCTGAGAGCTCTCGTAGATAACCGTTAGCCTGATTTCATTTTATGTGCAACTACGATGAGAAAGTTACTACCAAACTCAAACACAGCCTCGTATGGGGGGCTGTGTCTGAGTTAAAGACAAGGGCAAGTCGAACAATCTTGTCAGAGATTCCATTTTGAGTCACCGGGCAATCATCCAGCCGTGATAGTGTCTCGGCTAACTTTTATAGGTTCACAAGCCTTTTGCCCACTTAACTTACGAGTAGGTGAGGCCATTCTGTATTTAAAATCCGGCGTGAGCACGTTTCGTTTCGTACAGTATAACCGTACGGAGCAATGCTGGACATAGAACTCGAAATATTGATTAGGCCCAAACGAACAACCGTAGCGTTTGATATAAATACGACGAACGCTTTGGTTTCAGCTTTCGACAGTTCTTCTCTTTCAAAAGAACTCGCATTGGCTCATTCCCTCACTTACTTCACTAAAAAAAAAATGATCTGTTAAGACACCGTGGTGAGAAGTGTCGATAACGAAATGTGTGGGATCAAAATGGTAATTCTTACACGAGTGCGCGCAAATTTTCATCGCTACCATTTGTTTTAAACACTGAGACTTCGGTCGGTGAATTCAATGATACAGAAAGCAACTGATCTTCAATCTAGAACATGAAATAAAGGTCATTTCGAAAAAACAAATCAGCTTTACCATTATGAGTTTTTCATGATTCACTCAAATTAGATGCATACATTCCTCACGATCTAAATCAGCATGCAAAATAAATGTGGCAATTATGGATAAAATTGTAATTACCAGGCAATTTCGCACGGTAGTCCAGGTATGACGTAAACCTAAGTGTTTTTCCTACGATTTTCCAGTGTCCCAGAAGTGAAGAATAAGTTTGCGTGGGGCTTCAAAATGGGTAATCCGAACAAGGCTATATTTATATGAAGTATACAATTTATAGTTGACCCGACAACGGTGGATCTACAAGTTTTATAACGATGCTCAAACCATAATTGTACGCCTCTCATTCAGCCACGGAACCGATGTCATTGTGAGAAAGAAAGTAATAGTTAGAAATTTAGCGAAACAAACTGTAGCTTATAACAATGTAGATTTACGCAGGATATTAAAATATTGTGAACAGATACAATAATGTAGTGTACCACAGCGTTAGGTTCTCTTTATTACCATTATCGATGTAGCACCTGTGAAAAGCTCCATTGATTACTCCAAATACAAGCTTCTTATCCCGTTTTGGAATCTGATCTGCCGCACTTGGCGTGCGGGTGCTATACATTTAGTATGAAAGCGACTAGTCTCTATACAGAAATATTCATATGGGAGCGTAATCTCTAATGACCAAAAAAAAAAAAAAAAGATTGACTAGCATATAATCAGCTTAAGTCAAAAAAAAGCTCACCCATACAACAAGAGTGTTTTGCGCATTTTTTTCAAGCGAGATTCGAACCCAGGCTAATGAAGATCGAAGCTTCAGTGGATAGACCAATTTTCTACTGAATGAAATACGGAAGTGTATTGTCACTACTGCACAAAATACCTTTCGTGCGAATTAAAAAAAAGATCGATACTTGTCCTTTTGTTTCCATTTGGAACAGTGGATCAGGCTTCGCATATACAACCATAAAACCTTCAACTGGATTTGCAGTCTAGGTTAAGCAATATTCGTACAATATGGTTCGATTTCAATACGAATTTGCTTTTATACAGTATACCTTTCCAGTTTAGTCGGAAAAGATAATATGAGGTCAGCAAAAGATAACTAGAAGCTGTCCTCTACCGTCCTAAATTAGCCGTTCAAAAGGCCCATTGACGGCTTCGATTCGTCCAAATGAGTAACTTTCATTGTGTAGTTTTTTTTTTTTTTTTTTTTTTTTTGCAAAACAGCATCGTTTGTATTGCCATAAAATTAGTGATTAGGAAATTATTGATTAATTATACACTTTATTTTGCAACCAATTGTACGTTTGTGTCATAGTTTGTTTATTCATATATCATAGTATTCAGTCGAAGCGCGTACGATTCTAGGAAAGTTATCGTAAATCTAAAAAATATGACGCCGGAACAATTACGAATTTTCTATGTACATAAGATGTGGTGTTTGTCTATTGAAGTGGTGAGAAATTAAATTGAAAAATCATGGCGTAAAAAGCAATTACGAAAATCCATACTTCTCCCTTACCTGTAGCATCTACATAATATTCTCCGTCCGAATTAAACATTGGTATGGCAGGAAATGAAGAAAACTGGTAATTTACTGTTTATGCCGTTATTCTCATAGAGCTACCGTTATAGGCTAGAAGGTTTTGATTGAAACCTTTAATTGCAAAAGATTAAGGATATGTATAAAGTAAAGCATAATGAATGCCATCAACGATCGTAAATAACACCTGTGAAGTTCAGTGTCGGTAGACGGAGACTATTAGATCTCGCTCGTTACTTAAACTCTGATGAATCCTGATTCAGATGCAGATAAAGGCATCGGATAAATGTCCTCCACATATCCTTTTTTTTTATATTAGTCTTTACGTAGAAACATTTTTTCAGAACTGAATAAAAATGCGTTATTTTAAATCCTCGCCTACGACGAGTATCATATACGTGCAAAACTGAGAATGGCATTGTTATACACTGCTCGCCCTGTACATTGTCATAATTGAATCTGCTTCGTGTACCTTTTACTTTTCTTTTTTAGAAATTTAAACATTTTCTGCTGGAAAACCATTTTTCGCGTCCAAATGCACTGAAATTAATTATATTATTCGAATGTGTTTTTATTTATTTGACGCGTACGTGTACCTAATATGTGAACAACATGCCGTTGTATTTTGTTTTTATGAGTACGATTCCGTCGCGTGAGCGGATTTTACGAAGCGGAAAATGTTCGACGTTATCCTCGTCTTTAGATTAAAAAAACCATTTCGAAAATCGCCATCTGCACAAGGAAGAGATAGTCGACTAGAATAGAATTACCTTTATTATCGTTATAATTAATGACTGAATCGGGTACTGTCATTTTGGTTTCGAAACGCTGAAAACGTCCAACGACCATTCAATCTTTGACGAAACACCGAGTAGAGAATATGTTGTTGGTTTGACTGAAAGCTCATATAAAGCAATAAATTAGCAGCCCACGGAGTGCGGATCTCCGTTACCATGCCAAGCGGTACCAGTGAGTCGGCGTTCTACGCATCGACCTCGTTGTCGGAGACAATAGATGCTTGTTAGTGTGTTTATAGCATACCATGGCGCTTCCATCTGTTGGTCACCCAAACGATCGTTGTGTCGTACACCTTGATTGAGCTGCTAAACCTCGTTAAACGTGATATCCACCGAATGACTATCGCAGTTCCGGCCGCAGCAAGTCACCCGTCCAGCCAGATCTGTGTCTAAGGCATGTATCAGAAGTGGGAGTGGGACGACGAAGCAACGTAGAAGAAGCAGACCATTGTTTGTTGCCAATTCCAGAATCGTTCCGCGCCAGTGAAACCGTAGGGCTTACAGCTGATCCAAGTGTTACAACGCCGCCTACTGCTACGACCTGCACTGTCCATACCGTCAATGAGCCAAATTTTAAAAACGGTAGAAAAAATGACCTTATCGTGAACATTGACTAAACTAGTGGTTGGAAGGCAGCGAGGCTGATTAGGCAAAAATATCTTATTTTATAAAGCGATACTGCCACTACCGTAACATTCTCATATAAATATCTAACTTTTTACTATCTAATCCGTCATCTACATGCACCATTCGCGAATGTGCGAAAGAGGAGTGCAAGCGAAACACAAAGTGCAACAGATGATCACCCGTCGGACAGAAAAAGCGTCCTTATCTTCTTTATCGTAAACGATGAATGGACGGCCTGTCAGCATTACCATCTTGTAATATAACTGTACAAACATTATTTCATATTCAGTTATTCGTGTCGTGCTTAATCGACAAACACAGTCAGATTTCTGCTTTCGACGACTGCATTTCATTAATGATGTCCTGGTCACACTCAATAAGTTTCTTTCTGCGCGTCGATGACCGCATGATTTTGACTATTTTTTCTTCGTCGAGTCGGCGGGGCATGTCCTCTTCGCTGTAACTGCTCATTCTGCTAGAGGATCTAGAAGCGCGTTGAATTGACCGTCGGGACGATTCTTCCGAGTGTGGACTTTCGCACATTTCCCCGTCATAATTATTGACGAGATTCAAATTATCGGACTCAGCCTTTTGCTCGGCGGAGACTATTTCAGGTTCCATATTATCCGTGTCCTCACCAGTGCATATTTCCGCTTCATCCTGAACTGCAGTTGCCTCCTCAGTATGAGGTTGTTGGCCCTTGGCATCCGCCTCGGTCTGATCGTCACCTTCTGTCTTATCTGCGTTGAAGCCACTCTCCGATTGTGGTTCGTGTTTTGCATCGTGTGATAATGATACACCTGTGAGTATACGCTTTATTTCTTCGACGGCGGCGTTTTCTGTGCAGATCTTGGCGTTAGCGGTACTACCATTGCCGTCTGCTTCTTGGAGTCCTTTCGTAAGTTTGACGGGATTATTTTTCATTTCCGCAATCGCCTGTTTATATGTTTTAAGCAATTGGGCACAGACGTGATCACACTGTACCATTTGATCTTTGGCTCCCCTTCCCCGACAAGGGAATACTCGCTCGATGCGTTCACAATTACAGTATCGCATGACGTTCTCCACACACTGATATGAATCTGCGCATCGTCCAGGATGACAGATCAATGGACATTGATGGCCACACTCCATGATTTTGGCACAACGTACTCGACAGCACTTCACCAGTTGTTTCTGCTCCTCTCCCATGTCACACCACTCTTTGCATGGCTTCACGATACCAGTCGCCTCGCAATAGCATTCTAGTTCGACAAATTGGGTGCACGGTTTGCATTGTCCCGAATGGATATATCGGGGACATGGATGAACGCAGTCTCTCGGTCGACCTTTCGTCGGACACCTGATCAGATACCACACGTACTTGGCCAGGTAGCTTTGGTAATTTAGGCTTTGGCCCATTCTTTCGCCATTAGCCTTGCTCATTTCAGCACAAAAGGATCACACGCTAAGACTATCCAGCTGCTGCTGCGAACATTTGAATTTTCGTGGGCTGCGGTAGTCTGCGTCATCGACAAAAATCTTGCAAGTTTTCTTCTTGCTCTTTGCGTTGGCCGTCTTCAAGAGAGAGGGAGGGAAGCCAGTTTATGGTCCTGACTGAGCTGTACGTAAGCGGTGTCCGGTCGAACAGCAGTTGAAGGCAGACTTGAGTGAGAAAGCCCGATGTGTATTTGTGTCCTGAAGAAAGACGAAGTTAATATCAGATGGCGACTAGGCCGACTAGAATAACGACAGCAATAATTCCTCTGTATGCATGGCAGGATGAAGATTCTGTAGTAAAGTATTAATTTTTTTTCTATGCAAATTAGTAGCACAGATGTCTAAGTAAGAATGCGAAAATTATTAGCATCTCGAAAAGCCTTTTGATATCTTTTAGACCTTACAAATGGGCAATGGCGTCAAGTTGGTCATGGACCTAACAGGAGTAAACGCCGTTGCGTTTGCTAAATAAGGCTCAATATCATGAGCATGCTAAAAGTGAATCGTGCGATTCATAGATCACGTTTAAAGTAGATGCAAACATGGTGCAAGGTAACCCTACCGAGTAAAGTTCGGTACCTGCCTTTACTTCCGCCGTAACCTTTTGGTTGCATAAACTTGTCCAGGGTACCACAAAAATTAGGACATTGAATTTTTCATCTGAGGGCTGAAATCTTTTTACATTGGAAAAATAGCTGCTCTCCCATATGGACTACGAACAGTTGTAGAGTCGTGCGCTGCTAGGGTAAGAATGGCCTTTAAAGTGTAATGGGGCGTCTAGCCCAATACAAGAAGACTGCGAAATTTTGGTACGTTTATTTTCCGCAAAAATTGTATGATATTTACAACAGAATAAGCTGCATGTTTGGTTTGTTACAAAAGTTCGATTTAATAATTATGTAGAAAACTTTTCTGTAAATTTTCATTTAGCTGAAAATTCAGATAAGTGTTCGTACATAAATCACAATCAAATGGATCATTCAAGACGCATCGAGTGTTTCTGAGAAGCGCCATTAGCGCGTTCATGAGAACAAAATGGCTGAGCTTAGGTGTAACGTATGCTAGATCAATCCAATGAGATCAAATATAGATTGAATAGAAAACTCGGGCAGTTCTACAAAGAACAGTTTCTCTATAATGCTATTAGTGACCGAAATTAGTGACCGCCTGAAGTCGTAGTATATTTTTTTATGTTCGGTATGACTAATTAAGGTGTTGGCATTATTGGGAATCTGATTTAAAGATGGCGAAGAACGAGATCTACGATGTTTAAATGTTTATATATAGGCTAACAGAGCACAAGTTCCAACGAATGATTGGTTAGCGGATTATAGATTTTTGTCATTTATGGCAAAACTGGAAATCTTCAGACTGTCGCGGGCGACGATTAGTTTGTCGAGATAAGCTTCAAGATATAGCCTTCATATTAATGAATAAATGATGCAAAAAAGCGGCCCTGTACGAGTAGAGCAGTCACTGCCCCTTTTCGCTGGTCGTTTTATTGATTTTCAATAAATCCCAATATGTAGGATCTATGAACTAACATATAACTCTTTCTTCACATTCAAATCAGAAGATAAAATCACAAAGAACAGCTAATGCAGCTAAAGTTTAAGTGGACTTGTAAACATTTTTTCTTCCTAATTTGTGTAGTTCCTATCTAATTTTTTTGTTTTCCTTCTATTTATCGCATGTCATTCTGTTCTGCAATTATTCTGTCAATGGGCAAAATAGGATTATTTTTTTCGAAAATACGCCAATCAGCGACAAGTATAGTTTGGTTTGACGATCTGTTTGTTGTCCGCGCCATTGTTGAAGTTGCACCTAAGCCTGCGACGTTCTGAAGGGCGGCATAGTTTATGTGGGTGTAGATGACAGACAGACAGAGGGTTGTCGTTGCTGTTCTATTCTATTTTGTTTGTATATGTGTCCGTGTTTGTATATCATTCAAGGCCAGCTCCCTTTCACTTTTGTTATTACTATGGAAAGATCGAATTATCTTGCCGATGCCGACAGATCAATGATCCGCCTTTTTGCTCTATTCGCCAATATTTTTTTGACGGGAGGGGTAACAGTTGGTGGTGGGCAACACAAACCGATCTATAGAAAGCATTTTCAAAAGAACTTTTTTTTATTTTCATTAATAACGAATCACATGAAGTTGCGCGGGATTCAAATGATATTGTATCGACTAACCGACTTTATACAGATCGAAAATTGACGAAATAGCTGCAAATACGCGATTGAACACCGTCCAACTAACCAGCCATAGCCACAATATTATATATTGGATGGGTGGAAACATCCGGATATAGACGGCACTAAATAAGTGTTACATAAATACAAGTAAATGTTACATGCTCTAAACGGCATGGTGACATTAGATTAGATAGTAATCGAACTCTACCATACATGGCCCTTCGACTGTTTTCGATGTTCTCCAACTCCGAGAAATGCTACCTACAAGTGACTCAGGATCAACTTCAGAATACGCGAATTATACGAAGTGATAACGGCTCAAAATGCCAATCAGTGGAGCCAACGCAAAAACTAGCTATAGACAAGCAGAGGCGGACCTTGTGTGGCCGTAGCACGCATCAGCTGCTCGACATCTCTCGGTTGTGATTGATGTTGTAGATCTAAGTGAGCGGCTGGGTCGAAAAAAATGTGGGTTCTGGATAAACGCCACCTTTTGGTAAGTAAAACTAAGGGACTATTAGGGAGACAAGCCCATATCACACTTCTGCTCGAACTATGTGCACTGTAGGGCGACAGATGATGATGGTAAGCGTACAACAATTAACTAGCGAAATTTGCACGTTGAACTGCAAAGTGTTTTGGATAGTATCTTAGGCACAATGATTCCATCGCGTAATATTATAGGACGCAAACGCACTTATAAATCAATGAAGCTAAAAAATTCTATAGATTGATACTAACCTTGCCAGCGCACAGGAAAAATATATAAAAAACAAAAAAAAAAAAGTACTATTTCACCGTTGCACGATAACATGTCCTGCCTTGGCTTTACACCTTTGACATGCTGTTGGGTCGAGGCCACAGCGCATAATGCTGAAGTGTTTCGGCCTGGCCTGGTCTATGCTTAGCTCGCAGATATGGCATTAACAATTGAATTTGTTTAAACGGTTGTGAAGGTGGAATGACACTTGTCGCTTAACTTGCCCGGGGTGGCAAGCCTCGTCCTTTAAGGTGGAAGTGATTCGTGGCCGCTGGTCAATAACGAGAGCGAGTTTTGCCGCTGAATTTTTAAGTTCATAAGAGCCTACAGCTGATTGTCTGTTGTCCACTAGCGGCTCGGCACTGGTAGCAATGCGATTGACGCTTTTGCAAGGGTGGAGATATACATACGCCATGACTGACGTCTTCGTCTCGAGTTTAAATAGACGGAAGGGAAGCGATGCGAGCTTTCGCGCACGGATTGGGAAAGCTTACCGTCGACCTGACAATACACGTAACGTGTAATTTGCAGAGCTACCGGCATTCGACTTTGCCCTTCTGGAAAGCTGATTGCCGGCAAATGAGGGGTCACCACCGAGCATGGGCGGCATCTGGCTATGGAAGTAAGCGTCGCTCGACGCTTTGTTATAGCCACGTGACAGGTCGAGGACGTGCCGGACTCTGATAAATGGAACACTGTTTGAGACAGGGTTCTTTCTCTGTGTTCAAAAACGGCATCAGAAAGTATTTTGGTCTCGGAATTGCCCTCGAACTTTGTGTGATTTCAAGGCATTCTTAGTCCACAGTTTTTTTGTATATTAAATAAAATTAGCAGAAGTAAATGGTTCTGTAGCAAATTCTAAACGAGCTAAACGTTTCCAAAGAGCTAGTGGCGTATCTTTGTAGGATTAATTGCCTGTTGGCGAAGTGTATTAATAGCTCTAATTGATGTGGTTAAATTGACCTTCGTGCGAATGGTTTCGTTATGTAAATAGAGGAAATTTTACCTTTTTGTGGCAGCAGCAGTTCTCAACTGATGGAAGGATGCGTTTGGCCTCCATGTGCTGCATTTTGCATCACTGTCCGTTCAATTATGCATGTAGAGTGCCTCGAAGCTCGCTTGTGTCGTATCGTGCGAACGCCGCGTGATACCACACGAGATATTCTATTGATAGATCTGAAGGACAAGCTTTGCGTTCGCTTGATGGAAAAATAATGAGGTGATAAGATCCTGCATTGACTAAAGGCGCCCCAGTTACGTAGCCAGGCGTTATAGATATTTACCTTCTAGCTTTAAAAGACTTGCGACGTCCTCAACGTGTTCTCAAGAACGTATTCTTCAGAACACCCAATCTGTCGAGAGGTTCCTTGCCGGCAAGTAAGAGTAAGACGACTTTCTTCGTTTTCGAAAGATTAGGCCAACTTACCCGGCGAACCCGCCGACAGCCTTTCAAAGTTTATGAATATATTTTTGCGTATCGAATGAAAAATGGCCCTTGACGGCGCCGTGAGCTATTCGCTGCTTAAGAAATTATTTTGAGCATTTTGCAATAGCGGTGGAAGCTATCAGTAGGGGTCTGGTTGACAGTTGAAGCCAAGATGTACTCGTTCTCTGTACAACAAATAGTTTACTTCAGGCAAAAGATCGGCACGAAGGGCATCTCTCTAGACCAGGCTAAGTAACTCTTGCTATCGTAAAATAATTAGAGGTTTTTTGGCTTAACATAACATTGCGGACGGAGTCACAAGTATTAGAATTTGACGAATTTTTTCAAAGCATTTTTCGTGTACTCTGCTCACGTTAGAAGGCTTCAGCTGGGAGATAGCGCATCAACGACTTATTCACGGGTACCCTGTTCGCAAAGAAATAATCTGACAAAAGTCGTGAGATCAAGCTCTGATGTTGGCCATAGTGATTAAAGGGCGGTCTTGGCCTTTAAACGAATACAAGTTCGAGGTGGCCCATCGTAACGAAGTGGCTAACCGTGCGGTTGCACTCTCACCTACGACAACTGGGGACATTTCCATAGTAAGCCGGGACATGAATAGGCATCCGTTGGTTGAGATAAAAATCAGCCTTATTCATTTGATGATCCCGTTTCTTCTCCAACAGGAAATCATCACGATATGGCAACAACAGCTTCCCGTCAGTACGCACTGCCGTGTAGTTAGAGGTTTTATTTAGGTACTGTCGAATCTCAAAAAATTAGCTATTTTGTATGAAGTCGTGCTCTGTGCCGTTTGGTGAACGAAAGCAGTAAGTAGCACTGATCCCTGTGAATACGCCTGCAGGGCCTGTCGAGAACTCAATGCGAATCCTATGGGGGCGCTGCATGTCTCAGAACTCGTATTTACTAGATCTGGTTTGTTAATTTCTTTGCGACCTAAAATGTCTTGCTGAACGCACAGTTCGGTCTGTATTCGGTCGCCTGAATGTACATTATAAATGTTCGGCCAATGATAACATGGACAAATCCGGATTTGTCAAGAGACCTGTAGGATCGTATATCTTTGTATAATTTATACTAAACCTCTCGCCAACTCTATCAATGATGCGCTCTAGCACCTGCATTTGATGCCTTTTCAGCAGGTTAATTTTACGTTTTAATTTTCATCGAAACGCAGGTGGAGTGTTGCAGACGATTTTTTCTTCGGCTTTCACATTGGTCAGCGACGGGTCTCCTTTTTTACTTCTAAGCTTCTTCCCTTATCCTCGCCAAGGCTGCGAGTGAACCGCCGCTCCGAAACTGCCCAAAGGCATCACAAAAAAGCCTTAACGATATTTTTGCCCTTCTAATCTCATTAGTCTCTGCTGATACCTAATATATATATATATATATATATATATATATATATATATATATATAAACATTGTGCAAAATAGAGTCAGAGAATAATTCCAGATGCAGATTTCGTCTCCTATAGCGAGCAATATAATTAGTTAATGCGTACATAGGCCACCGAATATCTGTGAATATTCCAGAACTATTCATTGTGGTGGATGAGTGCATGAAGCAGTGAAAGCAATGGCACTTAATTGAAACTTCATTGACAAAAGAAATTGCTCAAAATAGATATAATCAATCTTATCATCGGAACATTTATTCAATGCACTTTTATTGTTTATATAGCTATTAACGTAAAGTCAAATAAAGAAGTTAAGTTGTCGAAAATGTCTGTAGATCCGAAGTTCTTTTTCTCTTAATATCTAAATTAAAAAATTACGGGCAAAACACGGTGAACGATATATCGGAAAGAAACTGATCTTATACAAAATTGTGCAACTGCTTGCTTTGTGGACGGGGTTACATTAACAGTCCGATGACGGCAGGTCTTTTGCACAACGGTTGAGCATTTGTGTTTCTGGGCACAAATACGATTTTGTCTTGTCACAGAATCTAATATTGATACAATTAATGTAAATAAGAACGATCTGATTGTTTTCTTGGCTAATGTTCGTATCGAGCCCTGAATATTATCACAAGCTTTACTTCAAGGTAATGGAATAGGCGGATTGAAGGGTCGGGTACCTTCGACGTGGCAATAGGTTAACGCCAGTGGGGTGACAGCCTCATTGCAACAGGAGGACGGGCTAATTAATAGAAAGAGATTGGACAGCCTTTGCGAAACGCTTAAAGCATCGTAATACAGTATTCAAGTGATAGCAGTTAAACAAGTTAAGGGAATAGTGGAAACGATATAATCGAATCACGAAAACGGGGGTAATGCCAGAGCTTACCTGAAATAGAGCAATCGAGCGACTATAAAGAGATAGTGGAAATGCTTATATGAGATTTCAAGTCAAACTTAAGCTCGCTCTAGGTCACATTAATAGAAGCGCTGATAACAAGATCATGTCCACAGCGGGGGGAAATGTGCTTGAAAAATACTTAGGCTGAAGACTTCGTAGCGGCCATAAGTGCTCATATTGATTCTCATTAATAGCCCCGATATCCCCTCTAGTGACAATTACGGACTTTCTATAATAGTTTGGATCTGCTCATGCATATGGTTCATTACACCCAACAGAAAGATCAAAATATTTGCCTAAAGTGTAGTTTTCCGAAATTTGGAGTGATTCAATCCTCCATACAGTTTATAGGTATTTTTTTAGCCGTTTGTACATTGTAAAATTGATTGTGACACCATTATAAAAAGATTTGAGTGTGCAAAAAAATGCTATGTCATAACAATAGGTAGGTTTGTCTTCAAATGAGAGAGTCCTGGATCTTTGTAAAGAAGTAGCATTGGCCAATTACATAACTCAACTAATCATATTTTCTATATGCACTTACGTTAATTTCGTAAAATTACTCTCTGCTCGAATAACAACCAATTTTAGCTCAAGGGATCTTGTAGAATCGAGGTCCTATTTGCTGTTGACACTTATAGGCTAATTTTGAACTTCATGACTGATGATGACGATCCACTCTTGTAAACAATCATACCCATTTTTTTTGTTTGCGAGTACGCTAATGAAGTAAGCTGATAAGACGGTCGGCAATTGTATAAAAAGAAGTACGTATATTCTCTATCCGCGAGCAACGGAACGATAGCTATAATCATTAGATTTTTCACGTTTGTCTTTTGAAGTAGGATATGAACCAGTAAAATGTCAGATTAATTTGGTCACCATTACAACAAAGAGCGCGTATAAGATACTAGTAGTTGACGAAAAAAATCGCTTAATATCTTTAAAAAATGAAAATAATATTATCTGCGCAAGTATTTGTATGTAAACGTTATTACTTATCACGAACGCAGAGGTGAGTTAATAGTTTGGTGGATTTTTTGCCTTTGTTAGTCGATTGAGACCCGGTACATTTTTCCTTTAAGGACCAGCGCTTTCCGCAAACTTTTGTCCCGGCTCTCATTACCTAATCCAAACATTTTCGTTTGCTGCATAATTCATTATTCAGTTCGATCGATGTCTGCTGTTTTGTGAAGTGTGTAAATTCTATGAGTTCTATCGACCTCGTCAGGACCTATACAAGCCGACTGTGAATTCATAATTCTTAAGCTCAGAGTGAATTCCACCTTTTCAATAGTAGATGTCTTTTTTGGGATGCAGTGCGATCATTCAAGTGACACAGAGTGGCTAAGATTGCCTCCAACGAAGTTCTTGCTTCTCCGTTACGATGCACGTAGGTAATCTTTTGAAGACTAACTTGATTAGAGAAACAATATTGTAATACATTATGTAATAGTTTTTCCACGGTTACAGTTGTCTTCCTTATTATACTACGAGCGAGTGAGAGGGTGCTATTCAGACCATATCTAGTTTTCAAACGATACGGAATTGACGTATCATTCCCACTAAATTTGCCAGGTATAGTATATATATATATATATATAAAATGGGTAACCTATAACAAACTCAGCAGGCGAGCACAGATGACTTACTCGCAATATTCCTGCATCCGGCATTGCATACTTGCTTAAGTTTTAATGTTTAGTGAAGTGGCATCATGCTGCGATTCCTATAGCAACCCATTTGTTTCTGCTTCTGCTTGCCTCATATCTATGCGCCTATACTTTGCGGGGCCTATCCTAAATTCGTTGCTCGAGCAATTGCTTTATTCTTTGATACGCTAGATGTCCTGACACATAAAGCCATTAGCGCTATGGCGTGTTCCTGTTTCATTTGATCCTTATCGGGGCTGTGCGTCTACATATATTCGAGCATTCTCCAAAGTAGGACACTTGAACGATGGTCTAGAGGAGTCTGCCAACCTCTTCAAGGAATGATGGATTCTGTTCAAAAACGAATTGCACGCAAACGAAGTAATGCCTTTCAGTTAATACGTTTCGGCCAACTTATCCTAGACCCAATAAAATAGAAGAGGAAAAAGTGCTTTTGAAAGGCAAGAGATCTAGTGACTTCGTGACAGAAATGAAACAAGCTGGTTGATAAACGAAAAAAGAGCATAGCGTGCGGATAACAACGTTTTTTTTTCTCCGGCAGGACGGGCTAAATTGTGCATGTGTCGGAAGTTCGATTGCAATTAGGAAACTGTATCAAAATAGCGACTCATGTCCGCCCCACCCGCTCAAGCTATAATTAATGCTTGACTCCATCAGGGAACGTTCCCATAGCAAGCGTTCTGTATATTGCGATATTTATATAAGAAGAAATAATTCGAAAAGGTACCCAGCCCGTCCATCGAAATAATTGGTATCAGTAATTATATAGAGCCTTTGCAGACCGTGTATGTATGGGCATGTGGATAAACATTTGAACCGTTTTCGGATTTCCTGAATGTGAAAAATGCTCTGTTAGAAGCTTTTTTTATTTAACGGAAACCGAAGTCGGACTAGTCGCTTATTTGCGGTTCAAAGAACTCACGAGATTCTCAACGTGTTCTGCCGTGGGTTTTACTAATCGTGATATGATAATAGTTTAGAGAGGATAAGCTATCATGCTGTGATGAGCTTCAGGCTATATACACGTAGAACAACAGGAGTACCAAATATAGTTGGTAGCTGTTAAAATCTGCGCTACAATAAAAGTAATATGTGCTTATAGTTGTGCTCAATTCAACGTTTCCTCCAAAAAAAAAAAAAGATTTCCTTGATGAGGACATCTGAATGCGAATGAGGGTTCTATAGGTTAAATCTGCAATATTTTAACTTGTTTATTTCTTCAAAAATTTCCGTGTGTGTCCCTAGCCGGCGAAATTACTTAGATACCTATCATTAGACTTTAAATTAATGAATACAGTTGCACGGAATGAATAATATAAACTACAGATTAGAAGCACGTTACACATTGCCTGGAAAATACTTTGGCGTGGATACGCCCATAAATAGAATATTCGTCATTTATTTTTGTGAAATAAAAACAAAATTTACTGCACACATATACATGTAAAAGCAGAACTAGATCCCTTGCCGTTGCTTCCATATTCCGAATTAGTAGCAGAAACTCCCAAACCCAGGCTTTATATCTCTCAGCACCAGAGACAGAAGGTCTGTCGTTGTTTCGTTCGCTATTTTACAAATATGAGGGATATAGAGATGCGCTGATCACGGCTACGTTAGGGAACGGAGACACTAACCCAGCCTGCTTACTCTGGAAAGTTATTGTTGTGGAGTTAGGGTTGCTCGGGCAGATTGCTCCCCGGGCGCACATAACAGACTAAATGGTCTGCTAGAAAGCGAGTTCGTGAAACAGGCAGCTTCGTCGAGCAATGACCCGTGTGAGGCTTTCACGGCAGCTGCTGCAGCTGTTACAGGCGCCCGTAGCAGTGCGCCTCCGCTCAGGCCAGCCTGGTCGTATCAAGCTAGCTCTACCGCTTTACCTGTATTCTCTCGTTTGTTCCTTCTTATTCCCCTAGCTACTCCTCCTAAGTTAAACTCCATTTGCGTGCGCTGGGTGGAAGGACTACGACTTCGGACGGACAGAGGCATTACCGCTTAACAGCGATTTTTGCATGTACCGTTACCGCGATAACATGTCATATTTCGTTCTGGAACTGTATATTGTAGGGTTTGATAATTTTTTTTTTGCGGTGGCATAAGATGGAGAGTGCAGATGGCAGAAAATTTGAAAGTGAAGCGTGTATCTGGACAAGAAAAAGTTCTTCGTAAAGTTGTTGTCATGATATTGCCTTTCCGCGCCTAATTCCCTATGGTTGAGCCATATATTTATATGCAGTGTTACGTGTGTTTGTGTATGAAATCTTGCCCCTTTTCGCAGCTCCTTTCCACCTTGCAAATTGTAAGCGTAGCTGAAACGGTTTGTTGATAATCTTCCTGCCATAGTTTTGCCGTCCGTGTCATAATCAGAGCGGATTTCTCGGAGACCCGTTCAAGTGGATGATTTCGTACAGCCACTATCATTAGAGAAAACAGAGAAGCAATACCCCAAGCTAGCGTTGTCCTTGGTCGAAGTATATTCTGTAGCAAAACACACCGTAATAATATGTCAGCCCTAAAGACTTTCTATGTCCGCGTGTGTGTGCATGTTGAACGCTGTACGTATTGGCAAATGTGTTTGAATTTACTGTAAAGATGTACGTTTTTTTCTATAGGGCTATCATAATTGTGTTATACAAATGATAGATTCATAGAGTAATCCTAGTCGTGTTATTTGAAGGAGCCACTACGGCCTACATGTAGCGACTTCAGAAGCTTCTGTGATTCGTCCGAATTGAACGGTGCAGACCAGAATAAAGACTGGAAGGGTACGGGTACTTCAGACAACTCCAAACAAGGCAAGCGATCAGCTGAACCGATTACGCAATAAGATAGAATACAGCTCAGTGTAATTTCCAACTAGAAAACGATGGTGTAATCAATAGCGCAAGATGGTCCTTTATTTACGTGTCTGTAGTGTTATATTTGACGAACCCCGAAACGAGTTATGAAACAGGCCTGGAGCTTCTTCTTCCTATCAATAATGCTGTTGTCAAAATGATCAGTGTCGCTGACCGTACTTTAAAATCAATTTTTTTAGAAATTTCTGGCGGTTCACATGTGGTACAATAAAAAGGACATAGGAGCCAATCGGCTATTTTAGTTGTTCCCAGTATTGTTGTTCGAGGTTAAGCGTGCGTAAAGTTATTTCTCATAGAGACATTCTGTTTCGCTCTTGTTATTTCCAGCAGGTGACAGAAGTATTCTGAAGGCGTTTATTCAAAAATTCGCTGTTCTATGTCTTGGCAAAGCCAGCAACAACTGCGAACTTGTTGTGTTTTTTTTTTAATGGTCTAATGTTCGATAAGCATACATACTCATATGAAGTTCAGCAAGGGTTTTTTTAAACACATTAAATTACCGCCTTCATCCGTAGAGGTTAGTTGGTACAGGGTCTTGCTGGCAGAGTCGGCGGGTGCTTTGTAGTGAACCTCTGGGGGTCTCTCCATGGGTGAGGAGCCTATACTGTAGCAATATTGCATTGCATGATCAGACATTCCTGTGAACTAATCGCAGAAGGTACTGAACAAACGTGTACCGTATTTATTTAGAACAATTAGGCGTCTAAGGTGATAATTACTGGGTAACAATTCTCTACTAAATATTCAGCTATGTCAAGTGATGAAACTCCCTGAAATAGTCCTTGGTGAAATAGGATTATTCTATTGCGTTACTTTGGTCCATACTGAACAGCCAAAATTCACAAAAAGTGGTATCTTCTTCCGATTGCTAAGAGTTCAAGGGCCAGCTCGATAAACACTGAAGATGCATATACGTGTCGGTTCAGTATAATTTATAGCTACAGCCAATTGTTAGTTTTCGTTTTCGAAAGGCTCTCCTGCCTGAAGCAAATCACTGCGTAAATAACAAATCGTATATATTTTTCTATGTTTTTTTCCCACAAAGCTTAGCAGCTTCTTCGAATACGTAATAGGTGAAATAACATAACATCTTGGCCTCACTTCAGCTTCACAATTACTCATCGAGAATCAGCTAAAATCACATAATAGGTTGTATTATGCAACGTAAATAAAAGCTAAGCTTACAATGATTTTGAACATTAAGGTAGTGAGTGTTGTCCTTTTACATTCATATATTTTCTTCAAATTTTTCATTTGCTAATGGGGTTGTATTGTGACACTATGTTGCACCTATCTTTGCCTTCAAAGACGGATATGTGAGGTGGTAAAAAGCAGTGTTCCCGACATTTGTTGCTCATCCTTGAGCGAGGTCGAGAAAACTTAAGGTTATATTACACGTACGACAGGAACTTTATAGTTAAACGCAATGCTCAAAAATGGGTGCATTGCATGCAAGAAGGTATATTCTACCTGAAAAAAAGCATTCCGCTTGACTTCTTAAATTCAACAAACTGGGACAGGGGGATATTCGTTGGATAGGCGTCTATGACGCTGAGGTGTTGATGTTACCTACTACCTATACGATAGCCTGCCTATATATAACTGTGGTGTCTATGATCCAATGCTGGTATATTGGAATTTGATTATTATCAGCATTTTTGAGTGGGATCCGCGAACGGGAGAATGGGTGATAGTTACTCGTTTAGTCTAGAACCTCTGATCCCGCTTAAGTTAAAGCCTATTGGCCAAAACCTTTCCAGACGAGGAAACACCGCGATCCGTAGTCCCAAGCCGCGCCTGTCGTCTGCAAGTGTCTTCGTACGCTATGCCCTGTTGTAATAAAGTCTGAAAGTCCATTTAGAATATCAGTACCATATGTCGAACCGTTTAAGCTGTTTCCCAGTCACAAACTAGCTCACATATGGAAATGTTGTGTAATAGTAACTGTCGTATGCGCCGAGGATCGTAATCGAAATTCATTGCTGCGCGTATCAACGGCAATCATCCTGTAACGTTAACACACAAATTCCGTCTGTGTCAGCACCAAGGATTTCTTGCCGTTATTACTGCAGAGTTAGTCGTTCTAATGGCATTCTGACCCTTGGGGGGAAATAATACCTTGGGGCTGCCTTAGCAGAAGCTTTACAACAGAAACTGCTGTGAACAATAAACGTATCAAAAATGCGATTTATTAGAGCCTGAAATAATAAGGGTAACATTTTAGGAAAATGTCACGGAACACTTCGGACACGGAGAAATAAACACTAAACCCACGGAGAAATTCAAAAAGAGGGAACACTAGTTAATGGTAACTTTTATTTGTTATATTCGATGTACCACGTCATAAAAGTCGACATGCACACGTCATATGTACAGACATCACGAAAGAACTTATTGAAGAGCCGCAACGAAAGACGTACATTTGAAGAAACAATTTACTGGTGAGTATTTCACCTATTATGTGCGAATCAACTGCCCGCATCGTAGGTTCAGTCTATCTACATGCATAATTAAAGACAATCATTTTTATTTTTTATAATATATATATATATATATATATAAAGTTTATATAAAAAGGAATCGGTCCAGCCACACACCTCACTTTGAGTATTTGAAACATTTCCGTACAAACGATACCCTTATACCGCGGAGAGCGTTCACAATCTGAAACAAGATTACTTATAATACTACATGTCGTAGCATTCGGAAAATCGTACAATCCTTGGAACGTACGCATGCACTTTTCCTGCAGGGGTCGCTCCTCTTAAGCAACTTTCTTCTGGGATCAATGGGTCGCAGTGAAACGGCACAGTGGACTGGGGTTGACTATCCAGCGACTACGTCGGGCGGGTCGCATCCCACTGATCTAAGAAAGAGACAGTGGGAGCAGTCACCCTCGACTGATAGGCCATGTACCTTTCGCAACCCGGTCGGGCACACTTAAACAAAGTAACTGCCACACTCGTTAATTGTTCGTTGTTGTAACAACCCAAAAAATGCTATACACTTTTAAACTGAAGAAACGCTGTGTGTCCCGTTTTACTGCAGTTTAGATTATCTACCCTACTGCATATCAGTGCGGACGCACAAATTGCGCAACGAGCTTAAACTTTTTTATACGTATTTCGGCCTTTCCTGCACACAATATGCGAGTGCAGGAAGCGAAAGATAGAAAAATAGAGGGATTTCAGGATGTGTTTGAAATCACAAAAGACCACAAATCTTTCCCGAAGATTCGTTTTGCCAAAAATTTGTTTAGTCGCTTTTTGTTGTTTGGATGATTCCGGTAGAAAATTTTGCTTGATCATATGTAGTATTTTATAATGACGTTAGTGAATAATAAGAGAAAATTAATTTGCTTAGTTTGTATAAAAGAGTAAGCTATCCTGAGCTCAATTAGGTTAGTCTTGCTAGAACATTATCTGTATCTCAGTACACTGATTCTGTATGATGATAACCTTTGAAACATTTTGAGAAAAAGAATGCGCGAAGAATGAAATTAGTAATAAACAGTTGGAACTCAAACGTAGGCCTAGCGGCATACACCCCCGTGAGAAGGGGAACGTCGTCTTAAACAACGTCTATTTATTTCAACTTGACATTGTCATCGGGAACCTCGACTGGTGTGCACAGGCCCAATCGACGTATTGTTTCAGTGTAAAAAATTAAGCCTATTTCTCGAAAGTATTCATATAAATAAAATATCATCAAACTTTTAGTAAGTGTTATGCACGCAAATCGTTATTGGTGACGTTGCAGATAGATTCTCATTAGAAAAAATATAGTCTGCATATATATACACACATATGTGCTTTTAGAAAAAAACAGTACCGTTTCGGTTCTTTTACCGGTTTTTTTTAGTTCGGCACTCTTAACCACAGATTCTCGGTACAGGAATAGGGAAAGCAGATACCGTCTAACGCATATACAGGCGTTTGTAGGAAAACATTAAATTAGCAACCGCTGAAAAAGGAAAGGTCTTAGTTACAAAATTAGAATGAGCAGCTTTTACCGAATAACTTAGTTAGCTAGGTTTAATTTCGAAGTTGTTGTAAAGTTATAATACTATTAAGGCAAAATATTACCACAATGTCTAAAGAGATATTTATATCTAGACTCGCAACGGTCCGTTGCACCACAAGCATGTTGCGAAGCTTAGATGAACTTATCGGGCTGCCTATAGTCTTATTGGAGACTTAAAATCCGCGTAGATTTCTTTATGGCTAGCAAAATATTAGGTTACGGCAGAACTAATAAAGAAAGGCGGAAGCGCACTCGTTATACTCCTGTAATGGCAGTGACAGGATCTACCATTCCCTGTGGGATACATAAGCTTTGTACCAAGCGTCCTTTAATTCAACAGCGTAACTCAGGATCAAACAGGAAGTTTCAAGATTTATCCTGAAACGAAGAGTGATTTTGATCCGTTCCAGCAGTCCTGGTGTCATGATTATCTCCAATCAATATCGAACAGGACACATGTTGATTGAACCGAACAAAAGATGGCGGGTCAAAAAGCATATGACGTCACGTATTCGCTAGCCGTTATAAGACAATGCGAAACTCACTTGTTGTGTTATGCACTCGGGCAGATCTACATACCCCGCCGATTGTGAATCAGAGACGTGAACGTGCATTCAGCGTCTGGCTGTGTAACGCGTAATAGCGCAGGTGTGCACAATGAGTCCTATTTTGCCAGTTACTTTTTAAAGGCGTTTGACCTACGAGTCGCGTGTGCTTACGAATGTTGTATTGGTTTATCTTCTCAACGGACCCTGGTAGGTAACCGTCGCCCCTTTCGCGGCTACATATCTAGTCATTATGGTGGGATGAAGGCAACGTAGTATTCCTATCTCTTCCACTTGCTACTTGGAGCACGCAAAAGGTCAATAGCGTTTCGATTCCGAAATAAGTATGCCCGGTGTTAAGAGATGTTTCTGAGAAACACAATTTTTCTACTTAGTACGAAAATGCGAACCAGCTCATATAAGCTACAACTAATAATTAGGTATATTGAAATAGAGAAGCTCGTAGATGACTTGTCTCATATTGTTTGTGTTCCCTGCCGTATGGCATTCGGATTTGCCCATCACGCTTTACCATGTACTGCGGTAGAATGTTTGTTCTACTGCGGACTGATAGAAGATGGTAATTGTAAGGCTACAGCAGAGTAAGTCTGGAGCACAAAAGTTCCCTTTGTGACCTTGCCCTTTTCTTTTTACTGTGTGTTTGCCAAGAACCTAGTAATTTTGGTCCATTCATTTTTTCATCGAACCTAATCAGAATCAATGTTTCGGGTTCCTGCATAGGTTTCATACTTCATACCAGTCATTGTTCCACTACCACATTGATTAGGGAAAAGAAATTGTAATTCATTTGGGACCCTCGATCGTCGCCACGATAATGGGATTAGCCTGTCTTCTACTCATCTTCAGCGAAATCTTCACGTTTATTAGACGCACCATGAACTTGAGCATCAAATAGTAAAAATACGTACATCATCATATTCGTATGGGTAGTTCAGCGGGAAATACTTCCGCTGTCCACGCTCAAATATAATATGTTCCTAGATGTGAAGGTACACAGAGACGCACGTCTGTTGTTTCACACGGCGCATCAGATAAATATGAAAAGGATAATATTCAGCCAAATGGATGGCCAAGTATACTGAGGCTGTACTTCACCCGTACGAAACTGCACACATCGGATAGATGCTCATTCAGAGAATAAACGTATTGACAGACCTTATAGTTGTGGGTAACTGTATAGTCACGTCATGACAGCACCAATTAGAATTGTATTTTTATGTTGGTGTGGAAATTTTGCAATACACAAAATGCTTAGACACGATTAGAAGAGCTCGTCACAAGAATCAAGGAAAAAAATTCACAGATTAAGACTACCTTAATCCTAGAAGACCCTGAGTTGTGAGAACGACATTCTTTAAATACAGCTTTATATAATAAACTGGTATCGGATCTCGTCTAAATGATAAAGAATACGTTACATATATTTTAATATCATTTGTCCAGTGCAAGTTGGAACCCCAACTCACAAACCACTAAATAGCCAAGTAGAAACAGTGGACACTGAGGATAGCCAAGTGACAAATTATATCTTTACATAGTTAACTTTATAGTAACCACACTGGCAAAGGACTCCTAGAGCTTCTAATGTCCAACTCGATTCGTAAATATATGCGCTACATACGCACCCGCACTTATTTCCACTTTACGGGCGAGTTGGGCGGAACGCTTGGTTTGCTCCAGCAGTGAACGTGAAGATATTACACTTGCTCTGTCATTTTCAGCGTGGAGAAGCTGTGGCGCTTACCCATAGCCGGGCACATACTTACCTGAGACTTAGCGGTCGTAGGCTGACCGACCGTTGGGACTGCCCGCCTCGTTTGGGTTTTACTTACGGAAAACGAAGGTGTACCGTTGAGGTGCGATAGCCGACAAGTGTCGACCAGCTACGCTTGAAGCGTTAGGCCGACGGAAACTTTCATACAAATGCCTTGCTCATTTACTCCTGCACACACTACCTTCAACTTTGCCTCCCTTCGCAGAATTTAGCTAAATCCATTCTCCGAAGATTTTTTTTCATACATATCTGTGTTGTTCATCTGCCAGTCACCTTCTCGTGATTCTCCATCGTAGCGTATGGCCATGTATGATTTCGTCATGCGAAGACTTCGACGGCCGTCAGTTTGCTCCGTTAGCACCTGTCTCCATTGATTGACTCCGTGTCGCGTTCGATGCCATAGGCGTTTATCCAACTGGATAATTCACCCCCTACAAGCTTATGCTACTAAGATAATTAGTTATTAAAGCTCTCGTCGGAAACGTTACGACCCCAGCGCGAACCCTTCTGTTCCTGGTCCTTTAGCTAGCTTTCCGTAACTCTCGCTCAGAGGGCTGGTACCGTAGCTAATGCATTCACATACAGTTGCGCGGGTTGAGTTGCTCTATTCGGTTTTTAGGTTACATTCTTTGCTAGTAGGTGAAGCGCAGCGTTCAAATTTCCGAAACCCACGGCTAATTTGGGCCTCTTCGTGATCGTTTCGAAGGAACAAGCGCAGGTCAAAGAGAATCTGAAACTGAGTTAGACGAAGTCGAAGCAAGCGCAGAAAGTGCGCTGGAAAATAATGTTTGTGGCAGGGTAATAGCTAGTTCGTGGTGCTTGTTTCTCTCTACCTTCAAAGCTGGCAAACCCTGGCTTTAGTCTGCTGTTTGGGATCGCAAGGGTATCGCTGAGAAGGAAAGGGATATTTTAGGTATGCCCCTCTGGGTTAAATTGTGCTTAGAGGCGAGGTGGGAAAGGGAATGAATTCTCCCACCGTGCACGTCGATAGAGCAACAAACGGATCTGCATAAAGTGTTACTGCGACCGACACGACTAATGAGTAATAACACAATATTGGTAATGGTGGTGATGATGGCGACGACTTCGAAAGAGTGCGCTGGATAGTATCGAGGCGATGTTCCCGAAACTTACCCTTAGCACATTTGATGCGGCTCAGGCACTACTTGGAGCTGCAACCATTGTCGATGATTAGAATGGCTAACACTGCAACCAGCAGAGCTGCTCTTCTGAGCCTTCCCTATTCGATTCTAATGATCTGTATACAACATTCTGGTGTAACTGTTCCGTTTTAAGGTCACAGTATTGAGTAATCCGTCGATTCCTACCGCTGGAGCATAACCTAAAGCGGCCATTCCTATTTCGATCTCCGGCTCGCTTAACAAAAAAATCATCTCAACAGTTTGGCGTATTCATGTGTGCGTGCTTATATTCATATGTATATAAGCGTGTTTCTATCGCACTGGCGTTTACGTACACATGAACCGTTGGAAGGGCATTTGGGTTGTAGTTTCTTGGCCATTAAACGGTCGTGTTTTTGACGTTTAAGGGTATTTTTGTGTGGTTGAAAGTGGTTGAAAAGAAAAGGGCAGGATATCAAGAGTCAGCCAGACGAATTAGCTTGGCGATTCTACGACAGCGATAGCTACGATTGGCATCATTTCTATCGCCATCAGCAGTCGCTGCTCTTAATTGAATTAACGATTTCTCTCAATTCAAATTACCTATGGCTTGAATGTTCCAGTTTATCCAGCCATCCATATGCAGCCTAGGAAACGATATGGAAACACTATACAGAGTAGTTTCCGCCTACTTTTCCGTCAATGTAGTAAATGTTCTGAGCTTTACGCCCCGTTCTCCCGCTATGTACTGCTTTAAATGGCTAATGCAGTAATCTCATATGTCTCTAACTTCAACAGGCAAACTTCATTAGGTCGTATCACGACAGCGTCATCTTTACTGTCATCTGTCGATCCACTGGTTTATAATAATTGTGCCTGGTTTAATAGAATCACTTTCTATAGCCGTTTAGCTTTCGCTAGAAAACAGAATGAGTTTATGGTAATTTAGCCATTTACATCAAGAGCGGATGCCGCCAAATTTCTGAGCTAACACTCCGATTGCGTTCCGGCTGTTGAAGTAGGTTGTTTACATGAAAATGAAGTCACGATATATTTGTTTTACTATCGCTTTGTATTCGTCGTTAATTGCGGGAGGCTGCACACCGGCTGTTTATGATCGACGTAACAGAAAGCTAAGGCAGTCCTAGTTAGTTGGTATTTGAGTAACGATAAGCAGGTGGATCTGGCAGATACGTCAGATATTTTTTATGAAATAATTATAGGGGTAATACTAAAGACGCATGTGGTTTAGATCAAATCATTGTAAATCAAAGCTCAGAAGCTTACGATGATGCCGGAAAGTTTTGCTTTAAAACACAGAAATTCTAAGAAGCAGATGTGATCAATATAATTTTTGTATTTTTATACCTGCTATTATTATTGCCGAGCTAATCTTTTAATGGGTAGCCAATGAAAACACAAAACACCTTATACACGTAGGTATTTTTACTTTTACAGCCAGGGTTAAGCAGTTGTCGTCAAATCACATATTTTCCCAAGTGATCTTTGTTAATATTGAGCCAATGTCTTTTAACGGTAGAATGATATGTCGAAGGCCCATGGTCTTAAAAAATGTCTCAGCTACTAGACTTTTCAACACGAGGAAGGACTGATTTCAAAGCAAAGATAGGTCGGGCTTTTTGTAAAAAAATTTCTTCTATTTAAGTCAAATGCGGAGTATGTGTTTTTGGCGATTGGTTGAAAGACTTCAAACGGCGAAGGGTCACCCCTGTACGAGAAGAAATTATTCACTCGCTACATTTTCGTATTCAGAGCCAACCAATAAACTAACTGGCCATATATATATATATATTATTTGTTTCAAACCAGTTGGTTGGCTATTTTAAGGATTCAGTGTCAAGTCTTTCAAGAAATATTCCCTTTATACGTGACTTCGTTATGAATAGAAAGCCGTCACCGCCAGTTCCGCCGAAAGACGGACTCGTTTCCTAGATTCAGATCATTGGAGTTCCCCACAGATTTCCATTCGACGCATCTGCGAAGGTCATAATTTCCGATTCGGCCTTCGTACACTCCGGCTGAAACGCATGACCAAAGACCAATTTAATGTGTGTTCTTATGCTGAGCTTTTGCTTTGCTAATTCCCAGCTGCATCAATCGGGTAAAAGAAGTCTATCCTTTCGATAAAACAGTTTAGCTCTAACCGAAGCAAGTCCCACTGTATACTGTGTTATAGCTAGAAGCGATATCGAGACTTTACCATCCTTAGGATAAGGGCTACGTAGCCACATGACCATTTCTGAGATCAGCTGGTGTCATTGGACTTCGTTCAATTCCGTGATTAGAAATGTTGGGGACTTCTGTAGGCCACCAGATGAATAGCTAACCATACAACCGCTTCTTTCAAAGATTATGTTTGTCCTGGCATGCTACCTCGTAGCAATGACCTGTGGCAAAGCGACGCGTGCCTGATGCGTTAGCTGCTTTGCTGATCGTCGACTCGGGCCCAATCCATATTTCTACACTATCGGCATCGGGGAAAAACGGTAAGATTGAAGATCGCTTGATGGAACTGCGGTTAATGCGGACCAGTGGGGGTCTACCATTAGAGTTATTCCAGATGAGTCTTTGCATTCATTTGTTATGGACTGAATGGTAGAACTGGAGAAACACTGTGTCTGGCAACAATAGGCAGCCACCTTTTTAGTCGACAATGGAGCGGTGAACGAGTATCCAGATCGATTGGGCTTGACGACTATCAAGTCGGTTCCGCCAGATGGTGCCGGCGTTCTCATGGGTACTCGATAATAGTTTTTCTTCTTTTTTGTAGAAATGTGGCAGCGCCTCCTTTCAGCTAGTGGCAATTGTGTAAATTTAGAAAATGCTGAATATCTGTAGAGTGTTACCATGCGTTGGTCGTCGGGACCGAATAGCCAATGTAGTCAACATGCAGTCGCTTTCATACCAAACTCCACGAGAGCTAAGTGATGGCTGGCAAGATTTGCAGGATAGTCATATCCATACTTCTTCTGAAGCCTCATATTTCCGTCGCTATATTTCTTTTGCCTAATTATACATGATGTACACCATCTTCGCACAGTTCCTTTCGTCATTGAGCCCTCCAACCGGCCATAACCGTCTAGCCGTTAAATATCTCTGAGTAAGCCATTTCACCTACATCCTTGATGTTCTTTGACGGCGCCAGTGGCCGCAATGCATTCGGCCCATTTTTGCCTCCCACCGAGAGCAAATGTGATACGAACGGGAAATGAGCCAACAAGAACCGACTTTATTGGAGCGTTATTGGTTTTCTCCTAACAATATCTATTCAGTCGGCCATCGGTCATTCCCATTCAAGCGAAGAGTTAAACAAGTGGGTTTTAGACATCACTGAACTGCTGCTGGGAACTCCACTGAGGGGTGAATTTCGTGCGACACGGCCAGTTTGTTCCTAAACGAATTTCCTTTCGTGTGCGTGGCCAGACAGCCTCATCTAAGATCAAATACGCTAACCTGGGGCAAAGACATCTATCCATCTACGACCTACAAAAAAGGCGGCTTCCCTTACACTAATTACGGAAATAGAAAGTGATTGGATCGAACGCATACCTGTTTGTTTATCTAACCATGACTGGCGCTGGCAGCAACTTGAACTCTACCCTGTAGACTAACAAATTGGAGAATGAAGCATAAAGACAAATGCTTTTATAACTACTACCACCATAAAGACTGTTATTGTTCCTGCTGCCATAACTCGGCAGCGTTTCGTAGTTCGTAAAACGCAGCAGAGATGCTAGCGCCCAAAAATTTCTTCTAGAAAGCAAAAATAATCCTTGAGTTGAAATCAGACTTTACTATGTCCCCAGTATAGGTTATAAAATAGGCTGCTATAGTGTGAGCTAGTATTCTTTGGCGCTGGCTACGAGGGACGGCCATGGAATAAATCCTTTTTCAATGATAAAGGAAAAAAAAGTTTCGCCAAAATGGGTAATCTTATTATACTGGATTTAGTAAAAATGTTGAATATGAAACATTCAAACTAATACTAGATCTAGCAAAGCAAAGACTCTGGTCTGTAAGCGATATGATAATAACTACGAAATTCGCCTGAAGTTACCTGACGATTTTTTTATTTATAGCTTTAAGCGAATCGTGACAAAGTGTCACGGTTTGAATAAGTGTCAAGCAAGAACATACATTTTATTTACTTTTGTCGTTGTCTTTTATAATGCACGACTAATATTCACCATTAGCATAACTGCCAGTATATTACTGACTGTGGTCTATTTACTTTTATGAACTATTATTTTCTCTATAAGGAATCGAAAGATTTCCTTAGTCTGGATTTGGCACCCGCCTAAATCAGATAAAATATAGGGTCTCCTGTGTTTCAACAATATGACTTAACGTAATTACTAGTTAGAATTAGATTCTTTGAACGTTATGAACCTTAATACTTCAGCTGTTTTCGTGAATGATCGAAACATGAACAAATTCACGTATTCTGGTTTACTATCTAGCAGAGATCAATTCTCGTGACAGAAAAAGCCCCTTAGCTCGAATGCTGCTATGCCCTGCTATGAGTTCTCTATTCACCACTCTGATACTATTTTGGCATAAGGGCAAAGTTAGCTTTTGAGCGTGATCTTTTCGGGTGCAAAATCGAAAACAGTTCCGAATGAAGAGCTCAAGTAAACATTTATCAAGTACTATACCTGTACTATGCTTAAATAGTGTGCGGCTAAATTAATAGTGGGAAAACGATTGAATCCTTCCAACGTCATCTAGCTTCCGAGTGTCCCGCTTTTGATACTATGAGAACAGTAAACGAACAATGTATTCACTTCTTTGAGTGCCAATGAAATTTTACGTTCCAGCGGATTTTGGAGCGTCGTCGTCACTTGACTCTAGACGACAATAATGAAATGAAAGAAAACCATTTTGGCCCGCTGCCAAAGACCAACTGGGCTAGTAGCCCAGCCTCTGAACTAACCGGCCTGAAGATTGATTCTACGCCCAATCGGTCGCAGCGAAATTCGTCTGTGTCGCCGATTTCGTTTGTGTGAAGTTCTTGCATGCTTTCCCATAGCGGCAGCATGAATCTGCTGCCGCCACTAACGTCGCATCGTAACAGAATGGGATGGGATGCGACGAGACAGCAAAACGTTGTGGTGTAGAAGCAGAACGAAACTTTGGTACAGCGCCACGCAACAAACTGCTTGCCACTTTTCGATGCGACAATTCGTTCAGAAGATATTATCTGCCTCTTCCCCTTCAGTTGTCGAATCTGAGAAACAGCGCTTATTCGTATCTCTCTCTGTGGCCTTTCCGAGAAAGTGCCACCCGGCCGACAAAGTGGAGCGGCTGCGAGACCCCTTCCAAAAGCCCCCTTTCTCTTTCCCTCTTATTTTCCTAGTGCTACTCGTTCTTCCTGTCGCTGAAATGGTACAGCAGTCGCGAGGCTAGCACCTCTTGAGCAAGCCGAGGCTGAGACCGCAACCGGGGTGTTCGAGCCCGTTTTGTCGTCTGCTGCTTCGGGCCAACAGGAGGGAAAGCGGGGGATAGCGGTTTTAGAGGGTTCATCGTAGGAACCTCGGTAATGGGTTTCACGGTTCTGGGTACGTGCCGCTCACAGGATCACAGGCAGTGCCGTTGTTCGACTCAAAGACGGCTGTTACTCGGTGGTCCTTTAGCGCTTCGCCTTCTGTCACGGCGACGGCCTCTCGTAGATGCTGCATCAGAGAGTCGAGTTGAGGCGAAGCGAAACAACCGTTCGTATCCACTCGCTCGGAAGGCTTCTCAGTTCGCGGTGCGATGCGCGTTGCCGTGAATGCATTAACATATGCGCACTTAGTTCGCGAGATATCTATCAGACTGCCAGCGTCCCAGGCAGAAGCAGCGAGGGAAGCGACGGCGCCCGCAGCAGTCTGGTGTATCCGCAGTGGTGGTAGGCTCCTAACCAGCCATCGACCCAGCGACAGGGGCGGCCGTAGAATGGCTCCTCTTACAACAGCTAGTCGTAGTTGTAGTGGCAACAATATCAAGCTGCTCGGCAAACCCAGCCCGTCTGCTCCGAAACAGCGAGATCGTTCGTTTAGTTGCTTCGCCGTTCTAAGTCTTCTGATGCTTAGGGGTCTTTTCTGTGGTCTCAAAGCACCGCTCCCAGTGGCGACTGCGTTCCGGCGCGTCTCTCAACTAAATCGGTTGGGCCTGTTAGACATTAGGCAAGCCAGCTAGTCGGGTCTGATGGCCTTTCGTCGTGCTGGGTCCATTTAGACCGGCGGCCTCGTACGCTCAACGCACATTATAAGTACGACTAGCTTGCTCGATACGATACAGTTTAACGCGGTGGACAACGAGTGGCGGCACACAAACCGCAAAGGCGAAATGTATGCTAGGAGCATCGGGACCCTCCTCTAACCAGAGAAGGCTACATAGGCTGCTAAAAACGCATAAAACTCTTTTTTCAACCTAGCAACCATTTCAGTAGGTCTCCGTAGTATGACGTCGATAAAATTTGAATTCCACGACACTGAAGATGTTACCCATGTACATATAT